>NC_088348.1:30467500-30767500 GCF_036884655.1 Musa acuminata AAA Group
GACAAATATATTTTGTTTCTAATTGAGTTCATATTGCTTAGGCAATAAATTATCTGAAGATAGTAGGAAATATGGCGGTGAGAACACCTGCACCAGTGGAAATACACTGTCAAAAGGTGCTTTATCTTATGCAAGAGCTCGTGCTCAAATGGAGAATGAACGTGGGAATCTTCTAAAAGCTCTTGGTACCCAGGTTTTGGCACTTGTTTCCCAAGCTAATTTTTGATGCTGCTCTTCTAACAATGCAGCCCAGACTATTGGCTTATGGAACTTACAGAGTTTTTTTGTAAGAGATACTTGCTTATTCATATTTATAGTTCAAATTTTAAATGCCTTTTACCTTTGTTCTCTTTCATTTAGTGGATAAGGGTTACAGTGGATTTGCACTCTGTATTTTACATGTTGTCCAGTGATTACTTCCTTCTTTGCTGTAAACCAGACTCTGTTGGCAAAACTTATCCATGTTTACATAGGGCAGTTTTATCGAGTACATTTTGACTCATTGCTAATTCTGGATACTACATTAAGTTAATGTTATTCGGACATTTGCCTTTGTTTTTTTTTTCCCTAAAAGGTTCTTCATGTACTTATGCATGTTAATTTGATATTTTATTTAATCTGTACCCATGATTATTACATTTGCAGCTGATTCTATTTATTGTCTATTTTGCCTTGCAGTATGAGCAAGACCCTGGTTTTAATTTGTTTCACTTACATCTAAATTTTATGTGAAAGTATTAAAGCATCAAATGGATTGTGCTTCATTAAATGCTGTAATTTTGTCACAAGTTCTCACTTATTTTTTTATCACACACTTTTTCTGTTTTTCTGAATATGTTTGTTAACCATAGATGGCAGTTTGCCAGAGAAGATGCTTAAGTGGCTGTTTTTATATTGATGTTCCTGAGTTAGTGATCCTTATATAAACTGGTTTGCTAGATGCTTTCAGTGTCCACCGATCATATGCTATCTCTGCATTGTTAAATGCTTTCAATGTCCACTTATCATATGATATTCAATTATCATTTTCTGGCAGGTTGCAGAGCCATTAAGAGCTATGGTAATGGGTGCTCCATTGGAAGATGCTCGACACCTTGCCCAAAGATATGATAGGATGCGCCAAGATACTGAAGCTCAGGTAATCTTATTAGAAAATAGAAACTGATAAGATTATGTTTCTATTGGATATTCTCCATAGACATTCCTTGCATTTATCACTATTGATGAGCCTTATTTGTTCAAGTTGCTAATGGAATGTTATACTTAACTTGTATTGTTTAATTTTCATTTATATCTGTGATTCAATTTTGAACTACCTGAAAGTTAGTTTATCATACGTAACTTCTTAAAAAGTTCTAGCATTTAGTATTTTGTACCTCTCAAAAAGGGATACACTATATGATTGAACTATTTTCCTATCTTTTAATAGTTAAATATGTAATTATGAAGATTTACAGGGGGTGTTTCTGCATCGTTTGTCTCAAATACTGTAGCATAACTTATAGTGATGCAATGATAAGCAATAATATACTTATGCATATGCATGTCCACTTTGCAACTGGACTTGGAAGTATTCAAAGGCACAATGTTAGGGACATTCACTTTAAGGTGCTTTTGACAATTTTAAGAACATGAGTTCAGTGCATGAGGCTTCCCACAGCCCTAGGTCTGTGGAGAGTTAGATGCATGCAGTCTTACAGTTGAATTTATATGGCTGTTTCCATGCATCAAGCCCCTGAAAGCCAGAACACTGTGTAGGATGGAAACTAGTAATCTGGTGATTTTACTTATATGAATAGATATTGAAAATATACACTTAACAATTTATGAAATTCCCATCCAGCTGCATTAGATTGTTTCTTGATACAAGTAACTACAATCAGCTAATAAGAATTTGTGAAGCTGCAACTTGTAACCAAGATGTTTGGCTACCAACTTGATATCTGGGATTATAGTTCTACATTTTCTGCTTGCAATTTATTAACCATTGTGCCTGGAAGCTAAACAACTACCTATGGAAGTCATTTCATTGTTGAAATTCTTGTAGAACATGCCCTTGCTGTTTTAAAACTTCTTCACTAATTTTTCTGCAATTCTCTATGCTAATGGAAAATCTTCAAGCTATGATTATTTTTTTAATCTGAAAGCTATATGTGTAAGGAAGATCCTGTGAAGATATGTCTGATAATATGACAGGCTATTGAAGTTTCAAAGCGTCAAATAAAAGTAAGAGAAACTGTTGGTGGTGGTGACTACATTTCAAAGTTAGAAGCCGCTGAAGCCAAGTTGCAGGAATTAAAATCTAATATGGCAGTGTTGGGTAAGGAAGCCGTTGCAGCAATGACAGCCGTGGAGGCCCAACAACAAAGATTAACCTTACAGCGGCTTATTGCTATGGTATAGTCTTTGTTTTATGCTTCCAACAAGCTAGATTTTCACATATTGCTATCTTTTGCTTCATGTCTAACTTGCAATTTTTTCTGCAAGGTTGAATCAGAGCGCACTTACCATCAGAAGGTCCTACAAATTCTCGAACAACTTGAAGCAGAGGTACCTGAGAAATTGATTATTGTTTAGTCAAGTCAATAAATTCTTTCTCTTGCCAACTTTACATTTACATATGCATCATGTGTATGTTGAAAAAGTCTTTGACATGGATAAAGAAACTGACCTTGTTCTACTGTGCTGATGGATTTGATCAATAGATGCTGTCAGAGCGTCAAAGAATTGAAGCATCTCCAAATCCAGCAACAGAAAACTTTGTGCCGCCTCCCCCATCATATGAAGAAGCCAATGGCATTTTTGCTAACTCAACTGTTGATACATCAACTGATACCATGGAATACTTTTTAGCTGAGGTAATTAAAATGACCTGTATGTCCACCTCATTAAGCTGGGTTATACTAGCCGGTTGAGTTGTTTAACCATGTTTGCTGTGCTCACTTGAATGCATTATATGTTTGGTACTGCAAGGTTATTCAATCATATCAGGCCGAGACAGATGTGGAGCTTAACTTGTCAGTTGGTGACTATGTTGTTGTACGTAAGGTGTGTGTATTCTTCTGTGAATTGCTTCATTCATGTTCTGTCTCAACTTTATTGGGGCTAAATATTTCCATGATGAACAGTAACGCCTGGTTTAAAATGTTGACATGGTTTAATTTCAATCGAGAATCTTTTATTGGTCAGCTTAGACTATTTGTAAGCTTTTTGAATGGCTCATTGGCTTTTCTCTTTAAGATGAACCATTTTCCTTTTAAGTTTGACCATAGCTTGTCAGTTTTTGGCTTCCTTTCTCTAAACTCATCCCAAGAATGGGGATTTTTAAGGGTCATTTTTACTACAGTAACTTGAGAAAATCTCTTAAGAGGTTTTAGAGTTTTAAGAAAATCTTAACAAAAAGCATAGAACTTTCAGCCAACTAGACTGTTAGGTTTTAAGAAACTCATCCCAATAATTGGTTCATGGTCATCGGTCTTGGTGTTTGTTCCTCAAGTTTGGAGATGTCTATCTGCTTAGGTTTTAAGAAACTCATCCCAACAAATGTAAAAAGCACTCAACTTGTTCTTAACAAAACAAATTTGGGAATTTTGTTATCATACAAGTTTATTATCATTATTATTTTTTGTTCTTTTACAAACAAAAGATAGGTAAGTGGTTGCTCAATAGGACAGTGCAGCATGCATCTGCCTTTGTTTTCATATTGTTGAAGTTGAATTTAGTTGCCTTGTGCTGATGTCATACGATTTATTACCATCAAATCAATCTGTTTGTCCACTTACAGGTATCAAATAATGGTTGGGCTGAAGGTGAATGCAAAGGAAAGGCAGGTTGGTTCCCTTGCGCATACATCGAGAGGCGGGACCGTGTGCTTGCAAGTAAAATTGTTCAAATTTTGTAGAAAAATGTCTCTGGGAGATGTCTATCTGCTTGTTGTAATGTCTGGGCTTCCATATCCTGGAAACAAATCGTGTTTGTCTCTTCAGTTTATTATTTTGTTCTTGCGTTCTTGGTTCCCTATGTTTATTTTAGATGGCCAATTTTGTCAACTGAATTCACGATGCTGTCTTGTATCTTTGTCCAAGGTTAAGTGGATCATGCATGGAAGAAAGTTATTTATTGCTCTACGCACTTAACTCATAATTTGAGTTGCTTTGCTTGATGAGATAAGTATATAGAAAATGCCACCTGCATAAAACGCTCCTGATTGTGATCAATTGTGTTGAGTTGGTTGGATCAAGCTGCAGCTGGCAATACTTTTTAGCACTTTCCAATATAATAATATGAACATTCAGCTTTTAGTTCTGGTTAAAAAAATTTTGTTGTCTGTAGGTGCATGATGAGAATTGTTTACCTACAAATGGTGGGTTCTCCTTTTCTAGGGAATAATATTCCCATGTTGATGTAATGCATCAAATTGAAGGTGGCCTTGGTCCAACTCTAAGATTGTCATTTATTCTAGTAAGATTGTCATTTGTTCTTTAAAGATCTGACTGAGCATTCTTGAGTCGAGTGATGAATAGGTATTTGGGTGTTGTGAGCTTCAAAAGAAGTTGTATTTTTATAACTTATGTACTAATTTAAATCTATATTAGGGATATTTTTCACCTAATGCATGTATTTGGAGAAGAAAATTGTATTCTTAATTGGTTGTTAGGTTTGTAAATTTTTTGATCTTTGAAGGAATTCATTTCTTTTAAACTTGGATCTTTTTGGTATCTTTGGAGGAATTTATTTGATTTAGGCTTAGATATTTTAGTTAGCATTTGTCAATAATTTTTTTTAGATTTTTTGGTTTTATAAAAAAAAAAATCTATACTATACCTCATGTTAGACTAAGCATAATATCCCTACTGATAGGAATAATAAGAAATAAACCATAGAATACCAGATTGGTTAATCATGCTGAGTGTATTTTGAGAAATTTATTTTCTTTTATTTTTTAAACTTAGATCTTTTTGTTATCACTAATGCGAATGGGGTTATATCTTTTTGTCAATAAAATTCTCTATTTTTTTTATTATATAAAAAAATCTATACTATACCCATAAGGATATGAGTGTACTGAGAAACAAACCACAGAATACCAGACATCAATACCAAAAACAATGCTTGTTGCCTCTCCGAGGTGTGGCTGCAGATATAGAGTTGCAGAAGGCTTAAATCTGCAGACTTGTTCTGATGGTCCAAATGGTGACTCCAGTATAAATGGAATGTTGTTAGTGTAAACAACCTTGAGCCGTGGTCTCGGGGCCGACGCGGCTCGGTTCGGGTCCGGACGACGGGATCTCCCTGGGGCGTCACTCGAGCCTGCCGAGGTGGTCGCGTGCGGTGTCCGATCGGGACGGGGTTGCCCTTTCCTCCGGGCAGAAACTCCTCGCCTGTGCGTTCGGCGGGGACCTTCGGCTTCGCACCTGCACAAAGGTCAGGCCGGGAAGCTCGACCCGACCCCTCCGACGATCGAGTCAGATGATATGGAGGGGGTTTTAGATGAAGAAGTCTCTTTCTCCTCCCTTTGCCCTCCTCCTCCTCGTTTGAGATGCGATGGTATTTATAGAGAAGCTTATTGTTTCCTGATGTGCCCGCTTGTAGGGGGCAGGCTGGTAGCGTCTGACATTGGTGTTGCGTGGCGTGAAGAACCGAGCCGGAGCAGGCGTTAATACGCCTCGACCGATGTTCTGGTCAGTTCGACCGGGTGTTGTCACGTCGATCGAGGCGTGAGGCGTATCTGACGTCAGTCGAGTCTTATCATAATTACTATCCTCATCAAATGTGATACCCTTTTCTTAACATCCAAATTAATGCAGTTGCAACATTGTGAGTTGCTTCGACATGCCGCCAGATTAGTCCAATGTCAACAGGAGTTGTGTTTGTTGAGTTTGCAGCAACGTCAATTGATCCTTCCACCGAAGAATTCGGCAGTTCTTATGCTCAGATTGCATCGCATTCAGGTCAGAAAGATATTAAACAAGTTTAGTATTTCTGGATTTGAAGTGTGATAGGGAAACAATGATATGATCGACACCCTCGATTCCATGTCGACATCATCGTTTTTGTGAGGATGGCACCACAGCGTTAAGTGATAGATACCCAATCTCTCATGATCAGTACCTTAGCGTCCCATGGACGACACCTTGACGTTACATCCCCGATATTCCACAATGTGTAGCTGACATGGTATCGTTCCTTGAACAACATCATATCTATTTCACATCCTTTAGATTTGCAATGGCATGACTCCTTCAGGGTCGGGAGATGCGCGAAACTATTATTGAATCTTTTAACTTAAATATCAGAGGAGTCTTAACGGATACACCTCCGATATAGTTTTATAAGATTCGACACCATTAAAATTCAGCAATTCTTAATAAGAGACAGATATAAAATAGAATTTTGATTGATTCCGAATCTATATCCAACTCCAAAAATTGACTATGCAGTGCAATCTTAGGTTGAGATGGTCAAACTTTGCAGCTGATTGAGATTGTTGTGTGCGCGCGCCCTTTTTCACTTCTTTCTTCTCCATTTACAGTCTTCAAAGAGCTTATTAAAGAGGCTTTGAAACCTGTTGTTGCATCCATCAGAAATATGGTGGTGGTTGAGAACTTTTAGGAGCTGTCGTCTCCGGTGACGGGTCGGATTCGTGGTAGGTTGTGCAACGAAGGCAAAGGTTAAAAAAAGGTTAGGCTTTTACTTCACAAAGATGAAGCAGACAAGATTTGCTTACCAACTATTAACTATAACTTTTAAACATAATCTCATCATGTTATTAATTAGACTAATTATATATTATTTTCATAATTAATTATTTTAGTATCTCAATCGTTATATCTTCAAAAATTATATTGAAATCCTTATACTTATTTTTTCTCACCTGCCTGTGATCTCATTATGTGAGAAGACGCCAAGCCAAAATTGATTGATTGATACATTGTTCGTGGTGGGAGCTATAAGCACATCATTCGGTCACTCCCTTTGTTCGAAGTCCCTTCAGCTGAAGCATCAGAATCCACAGTGTATTTGCTCACCGGCAAATGAAAGTACTCTGTGAAGGTAGGTTAAGGTTATGGAAGACAATGACCTCTCTCTCTCTCTCTCTCTCTTCACCACCATCACCCATTTCTAAGTGAGCATAAATCCCAGAGACTTGAATGACAAGCTCCCTTCATTACGACGTTTGCACGCAGAAAAAAACCATTTTTTATGTTTGGAATAAAAGTTAAACACCGGAATGAAAGATTCAAACTTATGCTCTATTCTGATATATATAATATAAAAGATTCAATTGGGTTGCTCTAATCCCAACATCCTAAACTAATAAAAGAAAAGGACCCAATTATATTTTTTAGATAATTCAAAAGGACGCCATGCAAACTAAAAAATCATCACATTATAGAAAGGTAATAGTTTAAATAAATAGTAAGAAACCTCTCAATCATTCACTTAACATTTAAAGATCGATTCATGTTTAAATTCTTCGGGAGTTAAAGTGATGTGATATAAAGAGAAATAAACTTTTATATATGAACAAATATTAGCGGGTCATAACACACAACATAATTAAATGGAATCATAATAAAATAGAATACCAAAATATACGTGGAAAATCCCTTCAATATAAGGGTAAAAATCACAGGACAAACTAGAGATAATCCACTATAATAATAATAAATATACAAATCTCAATCTCTTACCTAAAACCTTAGCAATAATCACAAAAGAATAACTGGGATACAAGGATCACATCACTGTGCACAATATCTAAATCCTTCATAATTCTCCCGAGTAATTATAGTAAGAATCTATTATAGATCTGATCTAATCTGAGATGAAAGCACTACTAGATGATTGAGAATAGTCTTTCTATATTTACTTTGTTTTCTTTTCTTTCTTTCCCTTTCTTTCCACGACCCCCTTAATATAAATATGTGTTGTCCTTGTTCTTGTCTCTCTGTGAGCTTGTGAGCTTGTGAGCTGTGGATTGAATATAGGCTCTAAGCCCAACATAAAGAACTGATGGTTGCGTGACGCATTGACGACATCATCTGCATCTCCGAAATCTGAGGTCTATCTTCTCCGCGTACGATGCCATCACAATCAGATGTTAGAGTTCCTTACGAACATACAATAAAGATCGAGTTCTTTCAAATGCAAACACTAAACCACAACTCTCTTTTTCTCACGTCTGAATTATCCGCCTAATTTAAGCATAACGTATGAAGAAAATTGTGCCCAGCATAAAAATAATGATTTAAAAGATTTCTTGGCACATTTAGATTCTACAAAGTATACGATATCATGTAACTAATGAGAATCTGCCTTCGACACGGAAGGCAGCAGCAGCTGAGTTTGGTGGGAGAAAATTGCCGGGTGCCTAAAATTGTATTGGCTGGGAGCCTTCTCTTCACACCACACGCTGTGTTCTTCCTTCCATGCGTGGGGTGTCGTCACAACCTCGTCAGACTAACTCACCTACTTCTCTCCACCCCGACTGCAATGTTGATTATGGTGAACAATCATGGGTCATCATCATTTAGGTTCGCTATTACACTCATCTTCTTCGCAAACCATAAATAAGTGAATAGGACATGACGAAAGGACGTTTGACGGATTGGAATAGATGTCAAGGGAGGACGAATACAAACACCTGTAGAGATCAAAGATACAAAATAAATACGCGGCGGGGATGGCTATTATGGAATGAGATAAGCCTGTGGATCTTTTGTTAGTGGCTATATATATGTGGCCTTCTCCACTCTTCTTCTCTCAGGAGAAGATATCTCAGAGAGAGAGAGAGAGAGAGAGAGAGAGAGAGAGAGAGGGTATAACATATAGCTGCAGCAGCTATGGGATGGTCTGAAGAGGTCACGCCCCTGCACTTCATGGTATGCTTCGCTTTACCTTTGGTGCTCCTGTATGTTGTCGCTACGAGAAGACGAGGGAAGCTGCCCTTTCCGCCGGGGCCACCGCAGCTGCCCGTCATCGGCAACATGCTGATGATGGACCAGCTTACACACCGCGGCCTGGCGAAGCTCGGGGAGCACTACGGCGGCCTCTGCCATCTCCGTCTTGGCTTCCTCCACGCCTTCGCGGTGTCCACGCCGGAGATCGCTCGACAAGTGCTTCAGGTGCAAGACAACGTCTTCTCCAATCGCCCGGCCACCATCGCCATCTCTTACCTCACCTACAACCGCGCCGACATGGCCTTCGCCCACTACGGGCCCTTCTGGCGCCAGATGCGCAAGCTCTGCGTGATGAAGCTCTTCAGCAAGAAGCGCGCCGAGTCGTGGGCCTCCGTCCGTGAGGAGGTCGATGCGGCCGTCCGCTCCCTCGCCGACCGCGCTGGCTCTGCTGTCAACGTCGGCGAGCTCTTGTTCAACCTCACCAAGAACATCATCTTCCGGGCGGCGTTCGGGACGCAGAGCCACGAGAACCAGAACGAGTTCATCTCCATACTTCAGGAGTTCTCCAAGCTATTCGGCTCGTTCAACATCGGGGACTTCATCCCATGGCTCAGCTGGATGGATCCGCAGGGCATCAACAAGCGGCTCAAGGTGGCACGAGCGTCGCTCGACAGATTCATCGACAAGATCATCGACGAGCACATGGCGAACCGCAAGGAGGCTGATGCATCCGATGCTGACATGGTGGACGACATGCTCGCCTTCCTTGATGAGTCCGGCTACCGCTGCCAAGCAGGGGAGAGAGATGATCTCCAGGGAACCCTCAAGTTGACCAGGAACAATATTAAGGCCATCATCATGGTGTGCTCCAATATCCTATTGATGTCTCCCTACTTGGTTCACTTTCTTTGCTCCTCTTCACGCAATACAATTAGATTATCTCACATCAGAATGAGCTCTCTCTCTCTCTCTATCTATCTATCTATCTACACACACAGACACATACCCAGAGCATGATGGTGATGCACGACATCATCAAAAGATAGCAATTTTTTCCTACCCAACCACACTTTAGAGTTATTAAAAGCATGATATTTTAAGTCAAAGTAGTAATTATTATTTATTATGTTCTTCTGAATTCTTATATGATGGTTGTTTGAATTTGCCTCAATAAACTCAATTGCTTGACGACGCAGGATGTGATGTTCGGCGGCACGGAGACGGTGGCCTCGGCCATCGAATGGGCCATGGCCGAGTTGATGAAGAGCCCTGAGGACATGAAACGGGTGCAACAAGAGCTGGCTCATGTGGTCGGACTCGACCGGAAGGTGCACGAGAGCGACCTCGACAAGCTCTCCTTCCTCAAGTGCGTCACCAAGGAAACGCTCCGCCTCCACCCCCCCATCCCTCTCCTCCTCCACGAGACCGCCGAGGACTGCGAAGTCGCCGGCTACACCGTCCCCGCTCGCTCCCGCGTCATGATCAACGTGTGGGCCATAGGCCGGGACAAGTCCTCATGGGAGGACGCCGACGCGTTCCGGCCGTCGAGGTTCACCCCTGGCGGCTGCGCCGCATCTCTCGACTTCAAGGGCAACTACTTCGAGTTCCTACCCTTCGGGTCGGGCCGGCGCTCGTGCCCGGGCATGCAGCTGGGCCTGCACGCGCTGGAGCTCGCGGTGGCGCAGCTGATCCACTGCTTCACGTGGACGCTGCCGGACGGAATGAAGCCCAGCGAGCTCGACATGGGGGACGTGTTCGGGCTGACGGCGCCGAGGGCGGTGCGGCTCGCTGCCGTCCCTGCACCACGTCTCAGCTGTCCACTATACTGATCACTCTTCCACAAAGAATGAAATGAGAGCGACGCGTTGGTGGGTGTGTTTATCTTCTGCTGTTCAGACAATAATAATGCTTTATTCTATATGAAAACATATATATATGAAATATTTTGTATCGGAGATTGCTTCGATGTACACCACAGAATAAGATCACTGATTGTTGATTGCAGCTCATTGCGGGGTATCCATTGTCTCATGGTGGACTAATACATCACAAGTATAAGAAATCGGCCACATTGGTCGGAGGTCAAATCGCATACGCATATGCGTCCTTATTTAAAGTCTTTGGTTTCGCGTCAACTCCACTAGCATATGTGATTAATTATATATACCTTCAAAACCTATGATAATTTATTTACATCAATACATCCCTTCAAAACCTAAACCTTAATTCTGTATCACTATAATTGATGCGTATCAGCCGCTCTTAGTTAAATTTATAATTTCTAGTGTTATCTTTTAGATACTTATTATGATGTTACAAAATATTAAAAGTATTTTAAATCATATATGTTTTTATTTAATCAAAAAATTAATATGAAACATAATTTTTACCTCAAAAAATATTTCATTTAGGTCATAAAATTTACTTATTGTTAACATAAGACCTATAATTAATTGATGATTAATAGAAAATACATTATCGATCAATCTAACATGTGGCAGCCATGGTCTAAGGCAGATGATTATGTGTTGTCTCTCATCTCTCGCATGGATAAGAAACTAAGGGGAGGTTATTGGAGGTAATTAAAAGTTGCCTCCGAACAGAATATTCTATAAAATATTTTGTCTATTTACAATTATGTATAAAAGCTCATATTCAACATAATGAAAAAAGGTAAAGGATAACCTTTTTGACCACTCGCATTCGTACTCGTATACCTCGGGTTACTAACTTGGGTGTTAAAAAGATCGGGTTATGAAACCTCTCTTAACCTCGATCTTTATGTAGGTAGCACTTCAAGAGATTAATGTTTTTACCTCGGAGGCACATCGGACAACCTTACGCATATGAGCCTAGACTATATTGGATTGAGTAGGATGTTAATGACTTCTTCCTATAATATTTTGATACTAGAAGAGGACTTGATGTCGTAGGAATGCTTATCCATCGATTCTCTTAATAAATGCTTGAGTAAGGAGGCTTTGCCCTCAACTTATAGTACTTTCACCTAGGAGGACAACAGACACACTTTTTGCACATAGACATATTCACCTTAGTGTGAATGCTGATGCGATACTAGTGTCTATTCAATGACTAGGGTCTCTCACCCCTAGGGATAATCCCGAGTAGCCTAGTTATCCTCGTCGAGGTGTTTTCGAATCTCATTCAACAAGTGTAGATGCTAACAGGCATGATACAAGTTATCACTTTACTTTTTCCCTAGTTAGCCCAACAGATGATGCCACTAACTCAACTACGATCATAGGCTTAATCACCACTAACATTGGCACCTATCGAGGTTCCCCAACCGACGTGGTGTCAACAGTCTAGGAGAGCCCGAGACCCCTTGAACCACTAGCCATAGGGTTAGTTCGATCCCCATTTGTGAAATTCAGTGGATTTCACCACCACTTTATCCTACTTGAATCTGAGACCCAATTGGTGGATTCAATGGAGGGTTTCCTATGGATCCAACCACAATAGATGGATTGACATTTGAAGGAAACACGACGAGAGTTCGAACAATCAAAAGGGAAAGCATTAGTCGACCCCACCTCGGGTTGATTGTCATTTACCCAAAAAATCTAGGAGGAATCGATTCTAGCTAGCTTTTACCTCCTATCATTAAAGACATTCAATGGCAGTGTCGACCCAATAGAGTACATTGTAGCTTTCTACACCTAAATACCGTTGTATGACATTTCAGATGCCCTTATGTGTTGTACCTTCCTAACTACATTAAGAAGCCCAGCACGAGAATGGTACGCCTACCCAAAGTTGCTTTCCATTAGTTTTTTTGCCTAACTCACAAGAAAGTTCGAACTTTACTTCCTTGTGAACGTGCGCTTGAGGCTATTAAAGACAATGCTTCTCGGACTCAAGCAAGGGGAGGAGGAAATGTTTGTAGATTTCGTTACTCATGAAATCCAATAAATGGTAGATGCCCATCCATTGCTTATAATATAAACCTTCATAATAAGACTCAAGCCCTCTCATCTCTTCTAGTCATTGATAGAGAAACCATCGATGACTATGCCAGAGACACTTCGGAGAGTCAATCAATACATTATTACCAAGGTAATGGTCTCAAATAAGCATAAAAAGTCACGCAAGAGTGGCCACAATCCATCTTGACCCCGAGATCAGCACGACGAAGAAGATACGAGTGACTTAAGTTACCTCACCCAAGGTCCAAGTTGAGCCACTTAAATATGAGTAGAACTCAAGTTTTTCTATAAATAAAAGAGAATGGACTCTTGAAATACCTCACATGATGAATTCTCCATTGACGAAAAGAGATAAATCTAAATATTGTTAGTTCCATTGGGATGGATTATGGCCATAACACGGAGGATAGTCATGATTTGAAAGAGCATATTAAAGAACTCATGCGTTGGAGACACTTCGAGTAGTTCATCTTAAATCACCAGGAACCCTCATCCCGACCTCAAGGGCCAATAGAGAGATAACTTCAGGGGAAGATAACTTGTTGGGTCGTAAAGTTTATACTCAAACTACCATTGAAAAGCGTCGAATGATGGAGGGCAACCTAGAGATGAACTTCAAGGAGAAAGAGATGAAGTATCTTGACCTCCACAATGATAATGCCTTAGTTATTTTTGTAAAGATGATTAGCACTCGAGTGAAGAGGGTTATGATTAACACAAGTAACTCTGTCAATATTATCTATTTTGATAATTTTTATAAATTTAGGCTCTCAAATAATGATATTACCCATATAACTTCTTCGCTGATGGGGTTCACCGATGACTCTATCTTACCTCTCGGGACCATGAAACAGCACATCACATTCGGAGACAAGCCTTATTCTAAAATGATATTAGCTAAATTTATGATGGTAGATATCATCTCAGCATACAACACAATCATAGGCTGACCTATAGTGAACAGACTAAGGGCAGTTGTGTTGACATACCACATGGTTATGAAGTCCCGACAAGAACAAGCATTAGAGAGTTGAGAAGCAACACAAGAGAGTCATGCTAGTGCTACCTGATGGTAATCTCCCTATTAAAGAAGGCTCAATTGAGTTGTTAAGATCAGGGCAACACTTCTCCAAGAGAGACAAGTGCAACTCATCAACTTCTCTCGGGAGAATGTCAAATTGTTTGCTTGGTTATGGAGGGACATGAATAGAATGGATCACATAAAAAAAAAAAACCCATCACAGTGGAAGGTACAAGACAAAATATGCTTAAGGTATGAGTCATGAAAATCGGCCTGTGTCAAGAAACCCATCATAATAGGATGCACAAAACAAAATGTGCTCGAGATGCATGAGTCAGAAAAAACTCGATCTATATTAGAGGAAATTCGCCATAGTGAGAGGCACAAGGAAAAATGTGTCGAAAGCACTTGAGTCAGAAATATCCAATCCATATCAAAAGAAATTCGTCATGGTAAGAGGCACAAAACAAAATATGTTTAAGGCACAAAACAAAATATGTTTAAGGCACATAAATTGAAAAAACTCAACCTGTATCAAGAAACCTACTACTGTGAGAGACACAAGATAAAATATGTCCGAGGTGTAAGGAGAATATGAAGACCACTCTCCACCCATCTGACCACGTGGGCAAGGGTTCAAGGCAAATGGTCATGAGCTTTTCCTTGCTATTGTCCGCATGGATAAGAGGCTAAGGGGAGGTTATTGGAGGTGGTTAGAAGTTGTCTCCTTATAAAATATTTTATAGAATATTATAATCAAGTATAAAAGTTCATCTTCAATATAATGAAAAGAGGGGAAGGATCACATTTTTTTATCACTTGCATCCACACTCATGTACCTTGGGTTACTATTTTAGATATCGAAGGGACCGAGTTAAGAAATCTTTTTCGATTTTTATTTTCATACAGGTGACACCTCAAGAGCTTGACGTTTCCACATCGAAGTTCCTTCAAATAACCTTGTGTATATGGGTCTAGACCATGTCAAACTAACTAGAACGTCAATGTCTTCTAGTAGCAATGATTTTTCTTATAAATAGGTGCACGAGGTTCAATGAATATTTTTAATTAAACGTTAGAAAGAAGTAAATATAGTATTCAAAATCATAACTTGACCTTAAAGACCTAATTAAAAGATCATAAACCCAAAACATTAAGTTGTTTTATATATATATATATATATATATATATATATATATATATATATATATATATATATATATATATATATATATATATATATATATATATATATACACGATATTGAAGTGTGCTTCACGATGGTTAGTCTTGCGTGGTGGGTAGAGCTAATCCATCTTCGATGGGAGTGGAGTGCATATCGAAGTGTACTTCACGAAATTGCACCACAAACGACAATTTCGAGTGCAACTCAAGCATTAATTTGACTGTGACCACTATCTAGTGTATTCCGGATAAATCAGAGCAAACAATGTGTGTGTGTGTTAATGTTAGTTATCCTCTTATCTTCTCAACAAGGCTCAACGTGTCCTCTTTCTCTATTGCCATCAATCATAGTTTCCGTACTCAGATATATTACAAGGAGTTGGGGTTGTTCTCGAGACAAAAAAAAACAAAAAAAGATGGTAAAAAGTTGAAGACAAGCATTGATGAAAAGTTGGTGGAAGAGAAGAAGAGAGTAGGCAATGACTTAACAATACAGTGGGACCGTTGGGGTTTATCGACGTGATGAAGATACGACCAAGCGGAGGGAACGGAGGAGATAGAGACCAGGTGGTTGATTGAGATTTGTCACTTTGGCCACCACTCCACTTGAAGCGTTAACGCGTGATGATGGAAAGCACCAAACTTATTGTTGTGGTTGGATTAATAAAGTTGAGACGGGTGATTGGAGAGCAGTGATCGTGTGATGCTTGTAAGATGACGAATAGCAATCCCCAATAGTTCTCTTCCACTATTTCGACCTGTGTGGGGGCGGATATTTCAACAAATATTGATCGTTCAAGCAATGAGTTGCTTTCATATTTATCCCTCTACGTTCGAGTTTAATGTATTTACCATTCAAAAATCTAAAAATAAGTATATATCATTGTGATTAATCTCCAACTGCTATTTGACGAATAACCGAAACCCTAAATGGTATTAATATCCTTGAAAAAAATATAGATAATAAAATTATTATACAGATCGAAATGATTTTTATGAAGCTTTTTTAGAAGAAAAGAAAAGAAAAGAAAAATGCATGCTTGATGCCGAGGGCATTTAGAGTTTTCTGTAGGACTGGAACGGATGATTAGGAAAAGAGAAAGGGTAAATAGCAGTAGAAATAAAACCCCGCTATGGCCTCGAGATTGCAAGTTAAAGCTAATTCTTGAATTCTTGCAGGTAAGACTACTGTGCAGAAAAACGCTACTGGCATGCTACGAAAACGGATTGATTAGGTGGAAGATTCATCGAGTTCTTGGAAGGAAGCAGATGGCATTGTTTCGATGGAACAGCAGCAACAGGCAAACAAAGGAAAAGGACGAGGGCGGGGAAAGTAGTTGATGGATCAACCAAACCATACAGAGGTTGTAACCGAATCAGGCCGACACAAAATGTGACGTCAAGCCTAATTAATGCTCATGGAGAAGTTGGTGTTGCTACTCTGCGGTAAGACGTTATCCATCCCCCCTCCACCTAAAAGATCAATGCCATGAAAGCAAGAGTAAAGGGCGTCTTTTCTGACCTGGAAGTACAAATTGCAGGTGGTGTTCTATGATCTGATTCAGCAGGTGACCTAACAGCTTGTTTCTACCTCGGCTTGGTTGAAGTAGCTGCAATTGAGTTGGTCTCTTCCAGCGACATTTGAACTTTAGCGTAACAATGGCATGCAAATTCAATGACTTTCAGCTGAAACAAACTCTTCTGTGGATGGACGATATGAATCTGGTGATGTACATCAGAAACACCAAAAACATGAACTGGTTGTGGCATAAATCTTTAGCAGGAAGCGGAGAAAGGTTTAGACAACGTTTTTGTGAGACCAAGATGCAAAAGAATCACACGTTACTTGAGTTCTTGTATTCTTTCTTTTGTAGCGTGCGGTAACAAATTTTACCTCGTAGAAGGGTCCATCCTTTCTGTAAATGGTCAAACTTGAAAACTTAAGCCTTCTGACGTTCTGCATCTGGGGTTCCACAGGCTTCTTTTGGTTCTTGCCATTATCAGGTTCAGTTAACTGGGGCGGACCAATCTCTCTCTCTCTCTCTCTCTCTCTCTCTCTCTCTCACTACTTTTTCATATAGGACACACTAAAAGCAGTTGCACCACAAATCGAAATGTTCCATTTTTTCAGCTGGTCCATAAAAGTAACACAAATCATCGACCTGGTTAGCACCTGCAGCTGCTATTCCTGCAGCAAGCCTTGAGCCCAGACCTCCAATGCTGTATCTTGGTTAAACACTAAAGAAAATGATTACCAACCTCCTCCAGTAGAAGTCATCACTGAAGCACTTCCCTTGGCTACAATGTACACAATTGCAAACTGATGCAACCCACTGAACCCAGCACTTGAGTAGTCTCCCAGTAAGATCTCTAAAAAGTAATAGCAGATGCACAACGATGACTTGTCCAGCTCATGTTTCTCGGCTGCAGCGAGGCATATGCAAATTGTATGAATCGTTCGCTCATTTGACTTCCAAGATTACTTGCTGGTAGGATTTTTTAGTATTGTGCAAAATTTTGATTAGACTTTTGGCTAGAAAAGCTCCGAGTAGAATGTCGTTCTTCATAACTTTGATCCCTTGGTCCAACGGGCCTGGATCTGATTGAGCTCCATGAACTTCCATGATCCTGGTTCCTGTTCCATCTCTCAGCATTTCCTGCCTGATTTGGTACAACCTGGTGGTCTGGTAAATTGTATGAATTTCCAGAAAATGAAGAAATGGGGCCTGGGCTGTTATAACTTGTGGGTTGACCATACCAAGAATTCATATCATTTGATGTATTCCAGACTCTTGGATACAACCCAATTCTTCCTTCATGGTGAGTCATCAGCTCCCTGTTTGGTCCACCGTAGTTTGCTGACTGAGGGGCATATCTGACAGCATCTGACACACTGCAACCAGCAGCAGATATAATAATATCACTCTGGTTTCCAATATAGTGCCTATCATTTTGCTTCGATCCTACTAATGCTGGATTTTCGTTCCCTCTCCAACCTATATTCCACTCATGTCTTGTATGAGCTGTTGCACCTGCAAGATTTGCAGGCTGGCTATAACAAGTAAGTTGAGGTTCTTGTTGTGAATCCTTCAGGATCTTCGGCAGTACATCAGTCAATAACACAGAATCTTCTTGCTTTTGGGATGTTAACCATATCCTAAGACAATGTGGAAAGTATCCAGTGGAGCTCCACTTGTGCAACTGCATCATTGAAAAAGGCCCTTGGATTCTCCCAGATGGATCTTGGTAGTGCCACACCTTATCACCCTCGCCGATGTTTGACGCAAGTGGAACTTCATTAGCGAGTTGCTTACTGTTCCAAACACTGGCCTCCAGTTTTGTTGAATGTGCATGTTCTTTTGGAGTTTCCAAACTGATCCAGCCGACATTACCATCACTCCATGAAGCTTCATTTTTTCGATCACCCGGGGACACTACTGCTTCAATCTTGTCTTCTGTACCTAATACTTGTGTATTTCTATTAGACAACCAACTGGTACTTGAATCTTTTGCTGCATGGTAATTTGAAATTGACCCTCCTTTGTGTGGAGATAGTAACTCCTTTCCTTTGATCTTCCTTGACCTGATAAAATAATTTGCATCTGCAGGAGCAATTAATGATCACAAGATAAGGCACCAGTGTTAAACCAGAAGCAGAAAAGCTGCAAGAGAAATGCATCAGTAATCATGGAGACAATACCTTTTCTATCAGTATCAGCTTCTTCCTCAAGGGACTCGTAATTTGGATCCATATTTGGATCAACATGTATTTCTGGAACTTCATTAACTCTACGCTGGCGTTCCTCAGGTGTGCTCAGAACCTGCAACTTTTCTATGCACTTTCTAAGCGTGGAGGATAGTTAAGAATGATATAGCAATGCATTTTATATGTTTTCAAAGACACCGATGTTGTTAAGAAAAGGTATTCAAGATACTTCCAGAGGTAAAACATGGAAGCAACCACTTTGGACATCATGCAACACATCATAGAAGACAAGGAAAAAAAAAATAACTACCAGTTTTGCTTGCGAGATCATCCAACACATCATAAGTAAAAAGTAACTGATCTAAAAGGATATTCCTTTCTACGACCAGTTTCGCTTGCCCGATCACGAAGGTGACCAAGTCGTGACTTCTCGCTTTCCAACCACTGAAAATAAGCATAGGATTTGTAAAGCAATCCGAAATGTGCATCTTGCTACATAGAAGTATTAAAATAATAACATTGCAAGAATCTCCAAAAGAAGTATATAGTATCATTGGTAATGTACTCACATCCTTGACTCTTACTTCTTGGAGAACCTTGGCTTTTTGTAGAACATCCCCCTAAGTCATTGAAAATGAAAAAAAAAGTTTCAGAAATAAGGAAAACAAAGTAATGCTGAATTCTTTATCTTGAATGCTACAGAGCTTACCACGGTCAACCGACTAATCAGCCCACATTTTATGCTCTGTCGCAAGCGTTTGCATTCCTCCTGAAAACATAAGAATAATCATCAGGACAAAAAATCAAGAGAAACAAAATTTTATTTATTGAAAATGCCAGTGCCTTAAACATACTGACATATTCTAGTCGCCTCTTTTTTCAGAGAAAAAGACATATTTGGCTATGTAATATAGCCGAGAGAAGGCATTGCCAACCTTTTCATAATAAAATCACAGAAAGATTCAAGTACTCTATAGCCTAGCACACACTTGTGTGCTAATTGTTGCTTGAAAGTGATTGAAATTTGTGGTATGTTAATTGTTGATTGACTGATTGGTCATTATTAATTGTCGATTAATTGACTTGTGCTAATTCCTTTAAAGATGACTATTAAGTATACCCATTATGAGATAAGGGAAATCTATGTCAGACGACGCTTATTACTTTTACTTCCGCCCCATCATCAAGTGCCAGACACTTCTGCTTTATTTTTATTTCTCATATATGCCATACTGGAAATTGCTATAACAATCAAGGAATGATGTTTCACCCGGACTGGTACGAAATGGGAGGTATGTACCAATCCGAGCATCAACTAATATGCAGACTGTCGGATTGCCCCTGGTCCGTCCGCCATATAATAGTGAAACCCTAATCAATTCCGCTTCTCATGCAACCACGACCGATGCCTCCTCTTCTCACCGCGACTGACGCCTCTACTTCTCACCATGATCGACCTCCGCTTCTCACACAAGCCGCTGCTGGCAACCTCCGCTTACCACAACCTCGCTGCGCACCACCGACACACATGATATTTGCCCTAATCACTTCTCGAGTATGCCTCTTTTCCTCTTCTTCTTCCTCCCTCCTCTATCTCCTTGTCTTCCTTCCTCCTTCCTCCTATGTTCCTCCACTGTCCCTTTCTCTTCTCCCTCTTTTTCTTCTTCTCTGAAATATCGATGCTGACCGATATATACCGGTACAACAGATCACCAAAACAGATCTGATACCCGAAATGATGATCCTTAATAACAATAACCTAAAACTGGACTTAGCAACTGGAACAATGAGTCAAATTTTTTTTATGCTTTATTAACAGTCCAACCAAGGACCAGCATTGGCCACATCTCAGTACTGGTCAACATTCACTATTTTATTATTTTCAGTAATATAGGATGGTACATTTAAGCATAGAGCATGATAACTGATACCTTATCAGTTAGACAATGTGTCAAACTAGTATGGATCAAGATTTTAAATATTTGCCTTTAAACATGACTATTTATGCTCACCAAGCATTTAATCAATATGGACTGATATTTCAAGGTAATCTCAGTTCCTTGTTAAGAAGGTGTCAATGATTAAAGTGCCAACACTAAATCACAAAAAAAAAACCATAACACTATCTTTTTTTAAAAGGTATAGAACACTACTATAATAATTCCTCAAAATTCATATCTAGCATAAATAGAGAAGCAAGACAACTTTTCATTGCTTAAAAATCAACACCAAGTCCACATTGCATCCAGCAAATGTATAAAACCCTGACATATGTTGTGTAGGCCTTATTGCTAACAAATTCAAAGAGTAGAAACTCCCACCTCTGTAAACTCCTGGTTTGAAAGAGCATCGATAGATAAGATCTCTATCTTGTCTAAATTCAATATCTCCACTGCAATATCTATTGTCTTCTTTCCCAGTTTGTATTTTTCTGCAACCACATGTGTGCCTGGACAGAGAAAAAAATTGATTCTAAACATAAATATTTCTGAGATGTATAGTAGCTAAAATGATAGATAAACCTACCCATAACTTGAACAAGTCGATACATATCTTGCTTTTGACCTGCTGCACCTGAAATCCTTATTCGAACAAAAGAGCCAACAACTTTCTTGCTAAAACTATCATCATTAATTAAATCCTCCATTAAACTGCGACGCAGGTAAATCAAATTGATGTTGTGGACATCTATTGCTGCATAATCTTCAAGATTGAACTGTGGTTCTCTTTCAACTCTTTTACGGGTTTTTTGTCGCTTATCAGAAACAATGCCTGTTATGTTATTGTATTCTTCAGCATCAGTCTGACCAGATTGAGAATCTACAGTTCCCCCTTGGTTATCATGAGTGCTTGCCTGTGAAGCTTCTTTGATAAAAAAGTGGGACTCTAGAAGCTTTAACATTTCAAAATGTCCCACCCGTGCTTTCCCAAACAAGTTATATAGTCTTGTATCACAAACAATTTGACTTTTTCTATGAGGATCACGAAGTTTATTTTGCTTTATGTACTCCAGTAGAAGAGCCTGAACATCAAACTGAGACATAACAGATTTATCACCATTTTTCATGTGTGCTACAAGTCCTAAGAGCTCAGGTGTAGCCCATTCACTGTCTTCAGACAAGGATTTCTTCTCATTATCAGCAGGACCTTCAACATCGGTGGGTTTCCTAGAATGTCCTCCAATTTTTTTCCTTGACGAATTGCTACCATCATCACATCCTGGAGAGCTGTCAGAGCTAGCTTCTTCATCATCATTAGCATCATATAACTCATCAGAAGTCTCCTCATTATACACAGAAGTACCAGATCCTTTCCATGTATCTTTAGCATTACCTAACTCTTCTAATGTTAACGATAGCTTGCCTTTAAGTGTCAACCAATACACATTGAACAAATATTCCAAGCTATTTCTATTATCAAAGTCTAACCGACCCTGAAAAAGAAAGCTATAAGGGAAGTACTTGACATGGCATCCTGGTATCTAACTTCTAGTACAACTAACATTTTTAACTTCAAAGATAGATGTGATGAAGAAATAACAAATTCATGGAATTATCAGCATGGTTCACAAAAAACACACTGCATAAGCTGCAACAATCATCAATGGTCACATGTTGACTATACAATCTACAAATTTTAAAGGACACCAAAGACTAAATAAGTATTTAACACTATTTCCTAGGCGTTTAAATGTATGTCCAACAGGTTTACAAGAAATAAAAGCATAAAGATAAATCATGAAAATACATCAAAATTCTTGAGTAGAGATATTTCCAAGTGCATTGTCCTGGAACTGGATAAATATGTAAAAATGTAATCCACTTGGTTTTAAATGGCATGTAATGCAAGCCCAAACGTCCAGACAGCAAAACAAACAGCATACAGTTCTAACAATCCACAACAGGGTTCATGTCTCATTGTCATAAATCAAGAGTTGGCCACCAAGGGAGAATCAAATCCTAATGTAAACAGGCTGATAAGAATTGAACAAAACCTGTAAGCAAAAGTTCGAAGTGTTCATATCAAAAAATACTTTCTATAACCATTTCATAGAAAACAGTCTCCCTGATAAACAGAAATGTTCTTCTAAGATCATTCCACCAGTCTGATAAGGAAATTTTACTTTCCCAGAAGTTCACCATTTTGACTCACAAAATGAAAGACATCATTGCCTTATATTTTGTGAAGTTCATGGGTGTTGCGGAAGCACTTTGCTTTAGATTACTGAAAAGCACCTCCACACCTTGACAAATTGAAATTTGATTATTTTGTGTAATGTTGACTACTTTTTATCATTATTCAGCACAACAGCACAAAAGTTCGATTATATGGCAGTTATGGCTGACAATGTCATTCTCTTCCATAAGTGCTGTTGGCCTGGATTGCACAACAGCCCAAAAGTTCAATAACATTCTCTTCCAAATTCACCAAAGCACTCCTGAAAATTGCACCAGGAACCTCACAGTCTTATCACCCCACCCCCAAAGTCCATCTCAATCCAGCAGGCTTTCACCATCTCATAATGTAAAAATTTAACTCAAATGGTCATTCTACAGCCATTAACAATCCACAAATGCAAACTCATGAAAACTCGTATGAATGCAGATCAACATATTGCAATGTAATTAAGCCAATAAGAAACAATTAAAAAATAGTAATTTAGCTCATAACTTTCACCCACAAGTTACTCTGACACTAACTGAATGGATCACATCAGAACCTTGATAATAGACCAAAAATTCCAAGATGAAAGAATATGTGAGCATTTAATAAAAACAAACCTTTTCCTCATTAGATTCCCCATTTGATTCTATCATTATTGTAGTCCTATAGCAAGTCTCACAGAATCCCTTGCTGCCTCTTACACAAAAATATCTAGCTTCTCTAATGCAACCTTTGCACAGGGAGTATGTACAGGTATAACACTTGTAAGTGGCAGCTTTTTTACAAATGCTGCAAGTATGCCAACCTGCAATGCTCAAAAGGGCAACCAACTGTCAGGAAATATCAACTTGTGGATGTTAACTACAAAAGGAGATTTTATAAATTAAAAAAAGAGCAAGAAACATAACAGCAAAGCAAAATACTAGTTCGTCAAGTCTCAACATGTTGCAACTAAAATGAAAGACTCGAGATTCTTTAGTACACCCCCAGTCTCAAGGTGTTGCTATCAAGCAGAAGAGACAAGTTTGTCGTAAACACTCAAGGATGTACCAATAATACTAGCTCACAATCAAAAGTTTATATTAAATCACTCTCCGAACATCTTTGTTTTATAGGAAGTGAAGGCCCAAAAAATGGAGAGTAGGGACTGACTGGTCAAATGGAAATTGTTCAAGAAAAGCCTTCAGTTTCCAGAACTATAGTTTCTGTGGGAGGTGTTGACAATCAAATCCTTGGTGTTCAAGCAAAGCATTATGGAAGAATTACAACATCTATTGTTGTTACCTGTTATAATCCAAACTTATTTTCGGTTGGTTTAACACAATGTAAGAAAATTGAATCTTAACTCTCAATAAACCAATAGTTGTGGGCAAGCCAAACTTGACTCGGAGCATCTCTATATTCTACAAGGCTAACCCCAACCCCAACAACCTCCTTTTTTCTGAGTCATGTGTTGTGACAAACAATCAAACCAATTGTCTACTGACACTACAAATGTAACACCCCAATTAGCCCCACATCAGAAGTGGACAAGACTAAGATTGACTTATAAGGATCTAATGGATATACTATTGTCAACTTCAGCTTAAGCTTCTTGTTCACTTTTTTGGTTTAACAAAATTTATAGGTCATTTAGCCCATCAAGCCTGAGTCGTGATATTCGGTATCAAAACCGATCTAGAATTTGGGCAGGGCTACACCTCATGTTTAGGTTCAATGAAGATAACAGAAGGTTTCGAATCTTGTTCAACGAAGTTAAACAAGCCAGTTAGTCCAACAGGCCCGAAAAAATCTACAACTAAGAAAGCTTTAAAATCTTGCACTAGCTGAAATAATTTAGGATGGAAACAGCCAAAGCAGCAAACAAATGCCATTACCAATTGAACAAGCTGAGAAACTCCAGTGAACGTAACTGAGTAGCAGAAACTCGGGGAACTTGAACTTACCACATTCCCACCGACTCTGCGAATGAAAGAAGGCCTGATCCCGGTTGACGCACGTCGGGTGGTATCCCTTTAGACAACCCCTAGAACAACGAGCAAAATTGTAATAACAACAGAAACCTAAAAGCCCTAGGTAAAACACCATGAACGACGAGAACCAAGCAAACCCACCTACGATCACACACCAGGAGATCACCACCTCCGTAGCATACAAAACACACTTCCTCCACCCTCTTGGATGCCGTCTTTCTCCCTCCGGCAACGTGAGCCTTCCGCGGGCGCCCGCGCTTCCGCTTTGGCAGGGTCTCTTCCGCCGCCGCGGCGTCATAGGCAAAAGGAGAGCGGAGGAGGTGGGGCTCGTCTATGACGCAGGCTCCGACCGCCGTGGCGTCTCCTCCGTTGTCATCTTGCGGCGGCGGAGGCAGCGAGATACAGTCTGTGGGAGAAAGGAAGCTAACGACGCGGTTATCCCTATCCTCGGGCTCCATGGACGGAGACCTAGGGTTTTGGAACAGCTTGGATTTCTCTTCCTCGATAAGGGGTGGAAGGCGAGGGGAAGCGGAAAAGAGCGACCGGGGATTCTTGGATTCACGGGCTAAGCTCTCAGTCGGTGATGCGCACGTGACAAGAGCGTGCAAACTGCGAAGCTGGTGCATCGCCCATTTCTACCTTGATGTCATCTCGATCGTCCACCTGATACGAACCAAAAAGAAAAGATGATCGGACCCATTCGTACGGACGGTCAGGATGACAAGAGTAAAAAAAAAAGGACGGTTGTGGAGGCAGGATAGATACACACAACTCGCTTTCGTCACCTGGCTATTGGGTAGGTGAGACGAAGTCGGCCGTTGTAGTTGTCTGATCACTAACAAAAGGATTCTGGACCCCACCGTTGATGTGAACCCCATGTCCACGTACGTGCTTTGTGGAGACACCTGTGGGTCGACGTTTGTTTAGGACGTGCGATACGTATACATCCTTTTTGCCTGACAAAACATCGATCTGTTTGTGGTTTGATTTAGATTTCGGAAAATGACGATAATATAGAGAGAAATCTCTTAACTTGTATTTATTCTAAGGAAAAAAAAAATAGATGTTATATTTAGGCATATAATAACAATCAAAGATAATATAAATATTTAATATTTAATCAATAATTTGTTTTAATCAACGAGAAGAACAAAAGGTTACCAATGGCCTCATCCCAATTGTGCAGACTGAGATACAAAATTTTGTGACACACATTAAGAACATAATAATCTCTGTTTTGGATTGATAACAATTCTCTAATACACATTCGAATTTCTCATGTAAAAAAGATTAGAGAGATACAGAGCAAAATGTAGAATCATAGTCTGATCGAGGTAGGCTAGGTTTTGATGCAAGTGTTTGCCAAATACGAGGCAAAAAGATCATAGGTTCTATGAGACAACACCACTGTTGAAGTTAAGCAAATGCATACTTCTTCCAATGAAGACCATACAGAAAATTACCTCATTTCTCTCGTCCATGTGAGGTGCATTTGCTCTTCGCTTAGTGGCATTTTTGTTCTTGATGCTCTTTTCAGGCCAAAGCCAAGTTACTGTAGTGTAATAGGTTGTGCCTTTGTAAAGACGAAGACACCTCCACCACCAACGGCACGGCCTAAAAGCATATCGCGATCCAAGTATGACAGGTAATACAATCCTCCAGGTGACCTTCTGCAATATAGTTGAATTCCATGTTGATGTCTTACCGTAGAAACCATAAAATTACCCAGGTCAGAAGGTTTTTACCTTTCTGGACCACTTACAGGCACTTGAGTTCGGAAAGTCCGTATAAACTGCAATATCTGCATGAAAACATGGCGGTAGAATCATATTAACAAAGGCCAAAAGCAAACTCTATTCTACGGACACATCAAGTATATTGGCACATAAACCTCAGCAGGATCATCACAACAGCAAAGGTGCTCTAGAAACACGCATGTAACTTTTTGTCTACATATATGCCGTCAGGATTATGGATCCCACATGCTTCACCTCGGAAAGCAGAAGAATGTACAGAAGGTGCAAAGCTATGATAATTGAAGATTATCTATATCCAAAAATTTTCTGAAGAATAATGTACATATATCAGATTGTGCTTGCCAACTCCTAGTCAGCCAGAATTTTGTGCATCTTCTCTGGTAAACCTTTTACATGGATGATTAGAATAGAAGATTGTTTTTTATCTGACCTGTAGACTTAAATATGAACGAGGAAGTATAGCTGGAGCTATCAATGCTTGCAGCTCTTCACTAATTCTGATGTTTTCAACAGCAACCTACAAATTAGTAAATATTCTTAATATTAGAACATGATAAGTAAATACAAGAAGAATTTTCACAAAACTTTTTTATAATTGTAATAACATTATAAGAAAAAAGTGAAATAATCACCAAAATGTAGATCTCGTACGAGCCAGTCTGTCTTCTCGATCTTACCATTGATCTTAAAGAACAGATACCAGCACACTTACCATTTTACTGTATGCAACATACCAACGAACTTAAACATGGACTTAGTGTATGAATGCATTTTGTTGCTGCTCCTTCAAATTGGGAGCATGTTCTTTGGAAATGCCTACCTCCTCAAACTCAAGAAATATGTTGCGCTTGGAAAGAACAGAGAACTTTGCAGAAACCACCAACGTTGCACCTTCTAGCTCCTGTAAGTAAAATTGTGAATAGCTAGAACTGTCATATCAGATAACGGAATGAATTCTGATGCACAAAAATTTAACAGAGTTGACAATATTGAATATGCATCTACTATTGATAGTTAACAGGACCAATTCTCCATGACAGAGAGCAGCTCTTTTGTTTTTGGATCAAAACTTGGACCAAGAGGAACATGTTTTCTTCCGGTCACCAACTTTTTAAGAAGTGTTCATGCTCATGTCATAACTCGATACAAGTTCCTTACTATTTCAAGTTGAACTCACCCTTTTTTATTAGGGCTAATTACATATTACCTCTTATACTTGGACCCTATTAGTATCGCGATCTCTGTACTTAAAAAATTTATATTGGGATCCCTATAGTTCTGAAAATGAAACAGATAACCTCATTTGCCCTAACATCATCAACTATATTGACAGAAAACACAAAACGTGGCACCACATGCTGGATCGACGCGAAAATGATGGGTAAAAAGATAATTTCAATATCCCTTCCATATCCAACATGTGGAATGTTAAAATTACCTCTTTGTCGGTAAAGTAGTTGGAAACAAAAGGGATATTAAAATTACCTTTTTACCTATCACTTTCGTATCGATCCAGCACGTAGTGTCACATGTTGTGTTTTCCGTCAATGTAGCCAACGGTATTAGGGCAAATGAGGTTATTTGTTTTATTTTCAAAACTATAGGGATCCCAATATAAATTTTTGGAGTATAGGGATTGTGATGCTAATAGGGTCCAAGTACAAAGGATAATCTATAATTAACCCTTTTTATTATGAGATTTTAACAATACACAGGACACCATATCAAGTTAAATTACACTTTTGACAAAGAAAAGGCAACCGAGTGTGCAATTTCCAAGTTGATCCCAAGTCTTGCTCGATTGTACTGCAAATCTTTTATGTTTAGGATGTACCATGTACTTAGCGCTTTTGATCTGAAAACCACAAACCAAGTTTTTTCAAAGGATAGCTAACACATGTATGGTATTAACTAGACACACGAAAGAAAAAAAGATTATTATAATCAAAGCACAAATAAACAAGAAAAACCAGAATAAATCAGGGTTCAGTTTGTCACTTAAATTTGACCATAATGCATTGGTTGATTATCAAACAAAACTCAGCAAATCAATGTTTTGTACATCACGAGAGTGTCTATCACTCACTAAACAAATGGACAATTCTCCAGTTAAATCAGATATCAAGGCCTTCTTTTCCATTATGTAGACCATTACACATAGAAACATGTCACACACTACAAAACCATTGGATGTCTATAACATGCATCAAAGCAGAAAAAAAGTTTGGGTTAATGCTAATCTTTTGCAATTCCCTGTCACAATGCACAAGTAGATGAGAAATTATCTGTATGCCCAAAATTTAAATTGACCTAATTGTCTCGTGTGCACAATCTTTCGGCCATCCCTGATGGAAATGCATGTTATCGTCTAATTCTTGCATATCATTTCTTAGAATATAACTTCTTTCCAAGGACTAACTATACACCAACAATAACTTCTGCTCATGTTTACCTCCAACAGGGGAGATATACTCCAACGCACCACATTGCGGACCATGCCGCCATCAGATCGATCCTTACACTCGAATTTCTGAAAAATCTGCCCGACCTGTCAATGACACATGAAAGAATTGAGGATTCTTCAGCGCTATGGAGAAAGGATCAAGACGGGGGCAAAGCTGTGGGAAAGAAGGGTAAGCAGAACCTGAAGAAAGGGGAGTCTAGCCGCGGCCTCAAAGAGGACGAGGACGTCGGAGGCTGATGTGTAGTTGAGCCGCCACGTGCCATCCAGCTCCGAGAGATTCACCGGCGAGCCGGCGTCGTACTCCTCGACGCAGACCTGCGACGCGAGCGCTGAAGTATATTACATGACGGAATGGAAAAGGGGGGAAGGCGAGACGATGACGACGACTCACGAGGGCCTCCTCGACGGCGGAGCGCTGGTCGGCGGTGGCAGCTAGGCCGCGCTGTGTTTCCTGGACGGCTTGAAGGAGGTCGAGCTTCCTCCTCTCCAGCTCCGCCGCCTGAGAAGAAAATGGTCGAACACGAGTCAGCAGCTTCCCGTTCGATCGGGGATAAGAGAGGTGCAGGAAGAGGTAGTGCTACCGGAGGTGCGGCGGCGGTACTGACAGCGGCGAGACGTCCACTGGGCCGAGGAGATGGGCCGAGCCGACCGAGCGGCGAGCGGTGGGTGCCCCTGGGTTTGGGGGTCGGGATTGCAAGAGGCGTGGCCAATGCGTGGCTCATCATGTCGTCCCGCTTTGCGGACCAACTGCAGTTGCGCTTGCCGGGATCTGAGCTATAAATATCATCACGGGGATATCAAAGAGACGGACGAGATCAAAAGTGCAGTGGATGAACGGTTTTGGAGGATCCTTCTAAGTTTTCGGTGTCCCTTGTACAACATATACATCGATTGCATACAATACAATAAGCACTGAAACTTCCAATAAATAATCTCTAACGATTCATCCTCCTCCGTCAAACACTGCAACTTTAATTGATATGACCATATCGTTGGAATGCCGCAGCTCATAAGTGCCGCATGTAAAGATACAATAACATCTGAACAAACCATCAGAACAGCGTTGAAGAAACAAAAACCAGGGGACATAGATCAGCCAGTCATGAAAACAAAGGACTAGCTGATGTTTACTAATCTTGCAGATCTTCCATGCAGCAGCTCTTTGAGGTCGATGCGAAAAGTATGAAATGAATCAACCATTAGAACATTTGAAAAGATAGGAAACAAAACCAAGAGGATAAGAAATAGCCAGTAAAATATATGACACGACAAGAAAGAATCTTGTGATGTTTTTAGCAAGCTGATGACAGAAACAGAACTCACTTTTCACATCTGTTGGACTACACATTTTGACAGCATAAAGCAGATATCAAACTTTGATAGTGTCCCTCAACTGAGTACCAAGTCAGTGATTTTATTTCCTCAAGTGAGACATGTGAATTTTCTTCATAGTCGACCATAATTTTGAAAGAAATAATGCTATAAATTATCATTACATATATAATGACAAGCAGTGCAGGAGTTTTGAACATATAATGTCAAAATAGTGGTGGCACATGATTCCCTGTTCACTCATTAAGCATTTACAACATTTGTAAAATGAATTGCAGAAGCAATCTAAAATGTTGCATACGACAGGAGCAGCGACTGACTACTGAAGCTGCCAAACAAAAGAGAAATCGGTCCAAGAAACAAACAACAAAAATAAGAAAACAAAATTCAAACTCTAATTAAAATTGAAGTACAGCTGCATATACATTAAAATAGTAAAAAAAAAAAAAAAGAGATTCATCAGACATGTTTTCCTATAAAAATAAGAATTGTCATTGGGATACATTTAAATAACGTGTGGTATATCATCCAGCAAAAGCGCAGCTAGCGATCGTAAGGAGATTGACCACCCTCGATTCTTAATTCTTTCTCAATTCAATATATCTGTTTCATGATAGAAGACTGAAGCAGAAGCACTGCAAGGAGCCTGTTTGCTTTTTGATATAGGTTGCAACAAGCAACGAGATACCACCTTTAAAAATAACAGGTCATTTTTCTGGGTGATCAGATGCGTTAGCTGCAAAGGGTTCTCTAGCCCGACCACCAATACATTCCAAGGTATCAGGATCTGATGAAAGAATCTCATCACAAGCCATATAAAAGAAGTCGCTTTCTCATGTCTTATGGTAAGAGATCTGACTGCCCTCATCCTGTTGCACCTGCAAATTGAAAATATGCGGTTAGGAACCATGAGCCCCTCATGTGCTAAAATAAAAACCAATTCACTGAAAAACAATTTTCATATACTGATCTTTCAGCGCTTGGAAGACCTGCAAAACAACATAGACTTTCAGATATACAAACATAAAAATTGAAAATCAGTTTAGCAAACAGTTAGAAGATTGTTAAGTTATAAACAAGTAAAGTGGTAATCACACTTTGAAGCAGAAGATCTGCCAATTCAAGTTATTATGCACCCAAAAGTTAAGCTAAGGTTAAGTAAATTCGGTGAGAAAGAACACAGTCATCATATTGACCTACAAGCAAACAAAATAGATCTATACTCGTATATCACAGAACAGTACAAGTGATTGTTAAAATTCATAATACAATAAGAGTGCAATAAGCATGAAGAGAGAAAGCATTCAAATAAAGCACACATAATTTTCTACACCAGATGCAAGACAGGATAAGCATATAAACTAAAGAGAGCAATGAACACTAAGAGGACTTGGTCTATGATGCAGCTACTAGTGACTCTTGAAATAAGCAACAATAATTTCTCAGGAGGTAAACCTAGATATTTGGTTCACAAGACTATTAGCCTCTTAATAGGAAGTTCAAAGTTAAAACAGTTACAGCAGAACAGTACCAAGTAGAAGTTACTGCAGATTCCCTACATACCCTTGACAAAATAGTTCAGTTCCAAGTTCCATAATAAAATAGAAGCCCTTGATTCCATCCAGAACAAAGATGGCTGGGGGAAAAGAAAGGGAGAAGGGAAAGAAATGGAACTAATCAGCTCTAACTCATATCCATGCCATCTCCAATTTGACTGCATATTGGAGAGACTGCAGAAAAGATCCTCTCGAAGGGAGAAGGATGCAGCTGGGCATCGCGCCTGCGCTTAAAAGCACAGCCATCGGTATTTGTCACTTCCAGCTTCCTTCGGACTCCTCTCACCGCCTGCTCTTCTGCTGGCGAAAGAGGAAAAAACTGGCCGCTCACTCTGCAAAGAGAACTATGGTTATCGTACAAAATCCTCTGCTCACAATTTTTATCGCAGATGTGTGTCAGTCCTGTTAGTTTGCAGCGGTACATGTTCCCAAACACATGTTCGTTTTGGCACCTCTTGTCACATTTGTGACTAGGAATCAGCCCTTCCTTGTTAAGAATACTGGACAAGTAAATCACATTGCTTGGCTCGGCAATCATAGATTTGCCATATACCTCCATTGCTCAGCTAATTGAAGCTTGGTTCTTGTTGTGCTTTCTCGTATCAAGCTCGCTGCAACCCAAAAAGAACAACGATGTTACTTATTTGGGTAAAGATCTCACAATTATTGTGCATCGCCGCTGAAGTTTAGCAGATTCACCCCTAAAAGGAATTTTCTCGTCATGAAAAGGTATAAGAATCATGGTCGAGAAATTAACAGGTCCTAAAAAGCGATAAAATTCGACCATAAACTAAATAAAGGAAGAAAATAGATCATGTTTCGTAAACATTTCCTATGGTATAATCTTAAAAAAAAGGAGCAAAGGAATAGCTAAGTTAAGCATCTTGGCGCGTTCCCAAAGTACCAATAAAACCCCTAGCCCTAATTTTCCGATGTGATAGTTAATCACAGAATAGATTAAAAGGACTCACAGTGATGAACCCCAAAACCGAGAAACGATTCCGAAGAGGAGAGAAACCCAACGATCGAACAGATTTCGCCCACGGATCGCCTGGATTGACCCTTCTTAATCCTTCCCGTTGGGTGCGACGACTCCCTGTGCGCTCCGCGGGAGTCGAGCAAGATCAATTTATAGGCGCCCAGAACAAAGCCAGCTCCTCTTCTCGCTGGCTCGCGCCGTACACAGCGGCTCGGCTCTCGGTGGCGTGTTGTGACAACCACAGCAACATTCGTGGAGCCCGAGCCGCTGCCGGCTGAGGAGGGGGGGGAGGACGTGTCGAATGGTGAGTGGCGGTTGACGAGTTTACCCGCGAAGGGTGGTAACTCACGTGACTCATTAATTCGAGCAACGTGGCGAGTTATTAAGCGGGTGGGACCGCGTCCTACTCTCTACCGATTTGACTTTGTCGTTACATGGAGGATGCTGCCGAGACACCAGGAGATCAAGATCGTACGGTCCAGGTTTGTCGCGTGGCATGACTCACTAGCTACGCCAACCGCGACGATCAAGCTTGGGTGAAACAATTGTGTCTGTCGTGACCACTAATGCAATTGCTGTTACGGCCACTAAGATTAGGATAATGTTAGCTTTACAATGAGGAGGAGGCACTCTATATTGTTATTAATAATATCTGTTCGAAAAGAACGAAGACTGTGTCATCTCCGCACATAATTAACAAACATAATACATATACTTGTTCCTTTTGGATTCGACCATATCTTGGGAAACCATCTTTATTAAGTAATATATTCGGATGCATTTCGGACTCGTATGTATTTAAACTCAATATGCTGGATTTGAATACGGACGACAAGTCCGGTTTGAACACTACGAGTATACAAGAATAAGTGTCTTTAGTATGAAATGAATTTTGAGTATCTACGTAGCTAAATTCCCAATTTAAAAACGAGGCATGCAAATTCTATAAAGATGTACCAACCTAAATAGCACACACTCCATGCAAAGAAAGGGTTCCAGAAGCATCTAGGAATATTTTTGATTCATTGTGACTCAAATCCACATAAGCCTATTTTTACCAGAAATCAATCTCTTTGACCAAATCTGATATTTTAATATGCAAAAGATGTTTCTTCAACAAAATTTACCAATTATCACAGTTTCTATGCCTCAGTATTAGCCAAATGGTGTCGAGCACAATCTCTGAGCAGCTTATCCGTCTTTAACATGATTCAGGAGATTCTCTTGGGAGACATGTTGTACACAAGTGAAACTGTCGTAATTATAATAAGTATCTGCAGCATAACACCTGGTACCATCAAAATGTCAGTAAAAGTTCATCTCTAGATGTGTTCCATATAGATTTTCAGCTGATAATCCACTTAAAAAAGGTCTCATTATTACCGATTAAAGTGCGTCCAATGTCAAGGAGCTCATAATATGTCATATCTGCAGTGCTTTGGTATTTGATGACCTAACAAGTGAGTAGACAAGTCAAACCGTAAGGCATATATACCATGTATATCCTCAGTGCAATTTAATAAAGGTAAACAAAATAAGGAACAAATAGAGGATAACCAAAGAGTATATGTTAACAACCATAGAAACATTGCTTACTTGTTAGATAGAGACAATGGTAATAACAAATGTTAAAGCAGAAGGCACGACGGACTAAATATAAAACAATTTTAAAAAACCCTCACTGGACCGTAGCTTGGTCCTAAGAGATGATTACTCAAAAGGCTGTGGACAGAAATACATGAATCGCATGATTTTATCAACACGAAGAAAACAACTTTGTGGGGACACTACCATGAAAACACATATAATCTACAAAAATGTGTTAGCCCAAGGCTAACAACCACTTTATTTAATAGAGTAAGAAAAAGGTTCAATGGCTTGGCTTTGAAATGTAATGATGCTAGTTTACAGCAAAATATTAGGAAAAGGCACAATCCTAACAGCGTACAGACGAATGTTTGCCATCTATAAAATAAGTACTTCACAAATCATGTACACACATGGAGTGATCCCATATTCAGAACACAAGTCTTGCATAACAACCAGGTTACCAAGATGCAGATAGGAACTAGAAAACCAAAAGAGACGACCAAGGCAAGAACAATATACCTAGAAACAGCAGTTGCAGATTTGAGAACCTACAAATTCTTATTGATGACATAGTTGAAATGCTTAATCATATAAATTAAGTAGGAACAACAAAGAGGTTAACACGAGGTGTTTTAAGAAAAAAAAATAAACCTATGTCATAGGCCTTGCATTAGAAACACTTGTCCTAGAAAATAACTCTAGTTTACTAGAACTCTTAAGTGACCAATAACGCAACACCCATATATTTAGTAAAAGACTAAATGGGAAGCCCTAGACCAGTTCTTAGTTAAAGGAAATCAAACTCAATACCTTCAAGTGCAAGTCGCTCCTAATAATAGAAGCAACTGATAACACAGTTGCAATAGACGATATGATTGCGTACAATCTCAACAGAGTTATATGACTGCGCCTCCGACCTGTCAAGTCATTCAAAGCAAAAGCAATCTACTTTTACAAACTTACAGAAAATATTGATCCTGAGCAGAAGATAACATATATTAAAGCATCACAAACCTAATTCTCCAATTACGAGGGAAATGAATCCAACTGAAAGTGATATGGCAGCAAAGGTCTCAAACTTCTTCTCATGTGATGCAGATAGAAACATTAGTGATGTCCAAACCACTTGACTGGCAGTCTGCAAGTGATTCAGAAACAGCTCTCAAAAAAAGAAAAACCATAAAAATATGAATTTTCTTATAGTCAGCTTTGGTGCTGGGTCACAGGATGGATAAGTAACTTAAAGGGGCTGAAGCAACAAAATGTCTTAAATTGATATCCATCAGTCATGTCAATGTTGAAACCCACAAAATATTTAAATTAATTATGTAGGAACGAGACCTTTTATCTGGCAATTCAATCAGCAATAATTAAATAAATGAGCATTAGTATATCCCTAGTTGACTGTATAAACTGTAAACATGGCATCTTTTGCCTGCTAGATAAAAATGTTTTTATCTAGCAGGCAAAAGATGTAGATAAAATAGGCCAGAAGATTGATTTAAAGTCAAATTTCCAAAATTGATATATATAATATTATGTAGAATGTAGATACATGCACGTATATGTATACATGCACATGTACGTGCAATATCTACCGAGGTCCGAAATACAGTCAAATTTTTTACTTACCGTTAGACAATACATATCACAAGACAACTTGCAACAATCACAACTCACTGCAACAATTACATTACATGCTATGCAACACAAACAGATAACAAGCATCGATTACACCCTATATCATTAGATCAAATGCCCGGAAAATTGAACATGAGATTATATTGTCAATAAGATGAATAGCCATAGCAAACTGAAACCAAAATCTCTAGGATATTGGTACAACACTTCCATCGCAAACAGATTCCGATTAGAAGGATTAAAACCTATACTGATAAGAATGGTTCAAATAAAGGTTTTCCAACCAATGTACTCAAGTTGTATATTTCGAAACAGTATGAATAATTCAGGAAAGCCTCTCAAATAAACCACAAGCACCAGAAAATTGGTGGGCATCATCATAGTACAGGCCTTTTCTACAAACAGCTTCCAATTGTATAGGACATCTAGAGTCAAAAATGCTTCACGAAGTTTTAATATGCTATAGAACTGAGGTCAACTATCTGAACATAAGGGAAGATCATAGCCAAAAGAAATATAGTCAAAAAGTGATTTTATCAATAAACCTAACATGCTAGCTGATATCGAGAACCTAAATTATTGCAGTTTAAGTTCACACAGGAACAGTGCACTGAAATCCTTATTTGTTAAGACTCCAACATGTCTGTTGCCATGACCTTATCTAGATTGCACAATTGACATTGCCATGCAGATACAAATGTAAAACGAAAAAACCTCCAGAGGGATTTACTTTGTTTTTGTATATCGTAGAGTTGATTGGTCATTTTATTGAATTGTGCTTTTGTCCCCTTCTAAGGTTTCACCATATTGTCACGAACGGTCGTCGCGCGCCTGCAACAACTTTGTTCAACGAATCGTTCGTTGTTTGTGTTTACATGTACAGCTGCATGGCAGCATGTTTTGGTTTGGTTTTATGTCCTTTTGCTTGTAAAAATGTAAGTTCGAACAAGTTGCAGTGCTATAGTGCGATCGCTCACCGAACCGAGCAAAACAGCTCAAAACAGCTCTGTTTTCACGTGCCACGGGCTGTTTTTTACAACCCGATACTACACACGAAACGTCAGCCATCTCAACACCCTGGAACCACCCGAGTGGCACCATGGGGGATGGGGCTTCGGTATAGTGTCGGGCTGAACAATCTTTCGCAAGTTCGCACGTTACCTTGACGGGAACTTGTTGTCGCGTCCGGCACCCGGTGAGCAGCTGTTTGTGGACTTGCAGCTGTTCGTTCAACCTTCTAAAGTCCTTGTTTTCCTCCTCTCCCTCTTTTCTCTTGTGCACGCAAGGTGCTTGCTGAATTACTTGTAAAGCTTCCCCTTTCGCGAGACTTCGAGACTTGTCTGTCGCTCGTTCTTCGAACTAATCAACATTCTTCGAAGGACCTGAGTGAGGTTGCAACTTGGCTGACTTTTGCGGACACATATCGCAAGGACACTTCGCGACTTAGGCAATCCAAGCTAAGTTCACGTCTTGGCCACAAGGGTGCATCACGGCTTAGGCAATTCTAGCTAAGCCCGTGACAATATGATGAAGCGAAAATCAAATATTACAACTTACAAGAACATATCTCAATTTTATAACTTGTTTCCCGTGGACTCGACTTAAGTGTCTAACAACGTTGATGTTATAGCCAAAAAAATTAAAAACTGGAATACCAAGTAAAATGGAAAGAACAAATGTTGCTAAAAATGACAGGTTGTAAGGTGACCAAGAAAATCTCAAGGTAGTATAATTTTTTTGGAATAACATTTCCATGTCATTATACTGATTCCTGGTAACATAGACACTATATAAACCCTTACACATAAGCACAAACAAGAGAACGGTGAAACCTATAAATATGGTGTGACACCTAACAAATTAAAAGTTTGTAGTAGGTTTTCGACCTCTGTCATATTGATAGAGAGATACATTCTCGTCTTGATCAAAGAGTCCACAAACGAAATTGAGATTTGTAATTTGCCTCACATTCTACCAAGCACCTGATGTGCAAACAACACAACAGAATCAGAAGCTTTGCACAGCAAGCATCTGAGAGCAAATGTGCATAACCTCTGACACTGATGGCACATGATCTGATTTTATACGATCCCAGATTTCAGAAAAGCAAAAGGAGAAGGGTTTTGGTATGTAACAAATACACAGATAAAATAAAGGAAAGCTCTGTTACCTGCGCGGCAAGCAGAGCTCCAAGCCTGGATTTGCCTTTAGCGACCCTGGTGTACCCTGCCATCGGAAGCGACGAATTAAAGAGATCTGCAGCAGCCGATCAGATCTAGCTTGCAGAAAGATCCCGGAAAATAAACGTACTGGAATCGACGACCATGCGGTAGGAGAAATCCGAGCCATCCGTTCCCGACGGCCGCCGGCTGGCAGAGACACTCCGCTGTTGCATGGCCTTTTATCTCCTCCACCGCTGCTCCGAGTCGCCCCCTTCCTCGGACTCGATATCTTACAATTAAGTAGGGTTTTGGTGGGACATCAACCGCCCGAAAACATTCTCGGGACTAATTACATATTAGCATCTAAGTCATTATAATTAAAAAATTTACATCGTGATCTTTTATAATTTTAAAAATAAATAAATAATCTCATTTATTGTAATATTATTAGTTGTATTCATGAAAAATATAACACATCATACTACACGCTTCAAATTAATGAGAAAATAATAATTTCAATATTCATTTTGTTTAGAACGACGAGTAGCTTGGTGAGTGTACGGCCAATCATGAAGATGAGCTACATGGGGTTGGATGGTCACAGATTATCTTCATAAAAAAAATGAAAATAAGGCTAATGAAAATAAAGGCTCCCATGAAGAGGGGAAGGCCCGGAGCCGTCATAATAAGAAATCTTCGTAAGGTTGATGATAAGGAATGCAACAACTCTAGGCCTCCCCCTCTTCTTGGGAGTATTCGCTAATCAAACATGATCATTTAGAGACTTAGTATTGTATCGCCCAGAGGTCGACAATGAGGAACGCAATAACGACGAGAGACACGTGATGTTTCTCATGTAAATTGGACAAATTCAATGAGAAACTAGTTCAATCGATTGAGCCCAAGTCTAATTCAATTTTGAGTTAGTTTACAAAAAAAAATTGAAGAAAGGAGGAGATGATACCTAATTCACTTTCCTTTATCCTCCTTTTGTGATCTCATTCCCTCACCCTTTTTTGCTTCTCTCTCTATCTCCAATCCCCTGGGGTAGATGGCGAGCAACATTGGTGTGTCGTGAGTGGTGGCATGGGTTGTGGTGAGGATCAAAATTGAAGAAAGGAGGAGATGATACCTAATTCACTTTCCTTTATCCTCCTTTTGTGATCTCATTCCCTCACCTTTTTTTACTTCTCTCTCTATCTCCAATCCCCTGGAGTAGATGGCGAGCAACATTGGTGTGTCGTGAGTGGTGGCATGGGTTGTGGTGAGGATCATGGTGTGAAATGTGACGTGCGTTGTGTAAATGTGATCGTGCGATTGGTGCATGATGGTTTCTCACGCAAACTGAAATGTAAAGGGCCAAGGCTCCCACGAAGAGTGAGAGAGAGAGAGAGAGACATGTAGCCATTGCATTCCTCACTATTGGCCTTATGAAGATTCCTTACCATCGGCCTCTAAATGCCACTACGTCAATAATTAGGTGGTGACAACATTGAGCGTCTTGATAACGATGGTTCTCGCTACGCTAAGAGGCAAGCAAACCAAGTGGCAAGGCCATTGGGTCACCCCCTCTTCATGGCAGCCTCTCCTCCATGGTTGTGATCTTCGATCGTTTAATATCATTTAGCTTTTTTCCATGATTGATGATACACTCACCAAGCTACTCCTCCATGGTCGTGATATCACGTGTTATGTTTTTCATCAATACAATTGGCGGCATCAGGACAAATAAAATTATTTATTTTACTTTTAAAATTATAGGTATTTGGAAAATTATAGGAATTTCAATATAAATTTAGTAAGTACAAGAACCTTAAATGATAATCCCTCCTGGGACCCACCAATTAGGTCGTAGCATTCCCCTTGGTCGGGTTGCCTGAACGATGGTGGGAGATATGGGGATGGGCCATCAGGCGGCGGTGCGCTTGGAAAGCGGATCTTTGCTTGTCGGGTAACAGTCCAATTTCACTTTAATCCGAACCCTATAATTCTTTCCATCACATTCGTACCTTTGTGTAAGCTTCAACTTGCATGCTTGGATAGCATTGTAAGGTTGGAAATTACCATTGCTCATCTCGGAGCGGTGCTTATATGTTGTAAGATCATCTTTAGAACAATAATATTTCATTGTATTTGGGCTCAGCTGTATCGAGTTGCAGCTTCATGCACCCTTCTAAAATCCCCTATTCCGCCTCCCACTCCAACTACCATTTCTAGTAGAGTCATCCAATGAGAGTGACTAATAGACATGCAGATAGCAATACATGAGACGAGTGGAATAACAAAAATAATGAGCGTTTGCAGGCTTAGCAGACTAAAAAAAGATATATTCAGCATCATACAGTCCTGCTTATCTCAAGCTGCTGTTGTTAAGAAGAGAGATAAAAGAGGCCCTGAGATAAACAAGAATCACTCGTGAGATTTGAAGTTTGATGATGCCCTGCATACGAGAGATCTATTTCCGGTCCAACCAACATAAGAACACCAATATATCTTACATTTTTCAAGCTTGATTCATCTTATCATCGTTTTAAGGCAAAACATATGATTCTTAGTTCACCAAACAAACGCAAAAAGATTAAAGAAAAGAGTCAAGAAAGTACCACAGAAATGGATACTGAAACAATGAACTGAGGACATCATCATCATAGTACAGGTTTCATGTTCATATTTGGAACCAAACACAAATAGACCCTCAAAAAGGAGCACATCAAACAAATCCAAGCTTGGATTCCATCCTCTACCTCATCTGCACAATCCCTGCACCCACAAGTTTTTGTATCTTGTGCATAACCTGAGGGTTCTTGAGGTGCTCCTGTGCAGCCTTAGGGTTCTCTTGGAAATCGATCAACACCTGAAAAGGCACACACACGAGATCTGTAACCAAAGAGAAGACACAATATTGAAATGCCATTTAGATAATTACCTGTCGCATAACAGGATCTGTAAGGATATTTTGGATTTCAGGGTCGTGCATAGCCTTTGCCTGCAGAACAACAAAGTGAATAAACAATCCCAACATGACACTTAAGAGAGTACACATGAAGATGATTTGCTACCTGTCTCTCCTTCAATTCCTCTGGACTTATTTCCCCTCTGTTTGTCTTATTAATCTGTTCAACGCACCTGAAGTTGGAAAAATGAAATATATTTATCGTACCAAGCAACTCCAAGAGGCCAGAAATCAAACATAAGGTTTACGTGTTTGCAGAAAACCCAACTTACCTCTTGACACCATCCAACAACTCCTGATTGTTTGGATCGTGTTTCAAGCCCTCCTGATAAGTCTCTAAAGCTTTGTCATACTCTTTCATAAAGAACTGGATTGCACCTTTCCTTGTGTATCCTTTAGAAAAGGATGAATCCAACTCAATGCACTTCTCTGCATCTTTTAAACCTTCAGGCAAAGCACCCAGCTTTGTGTAGCATGCGGCTCTATTGCTGTAAACCTATGGAAGCAATTCGAGGGTCAACTGAAAGAACAAATACAAAGGATAAACAAGAACCATTTCAATTATAAGATGAATGAAACTTTCCAATTATCAAATAATTGATACAAACTACAAAAGTCTAGCTGCAGCTATTGCCACTGGATGTTAGAGATATGTAAAAGGTCTAAAAGTAAAATGCCATACAAGAAACCTAACCGCCGTACAATTTCAATGTACCCTATAAATCTTTAAGCAAGCAACATAAGCACGAGAAAATTACCTTTGGATCCTTTGGGTTCCTCCTTAGAGCTTCGGTATAGTGTTTAACTGCCTCCGGATACTTTTGCTGCTTGAAAAGCTCATTACCTGTACAGTCACATATTTAGCAATCCAACTGTTGTATTTTCCCAGAAAAAAAGGTTACATTTTGTTTTAATCAGCCATTGAACAATCATAAATACAATATAGTTAAAAACAAATTCAAGATATTTCTGCAACATTAATAATGCTAGACAGTTGCTAGCCAATCTCATCAGCACATAAGAAACTGTAACAATCATGGAGACAACTGAGGCTGAAGCACAGGTGGCGAATGATATGGAAGGACCATTGTGGATACAGAAATCTAAAGATGATAAAGGAATGGAAAGCAAAGAAAAAAAAAACAACAAAAGTATGGTTGGTCTGCATAGAAATGCACTTATGCAACGAGAGAAATGACTTAAATACTATCAACACTCCAACTTGAACTATTGTGATTTGCTTACACAAGCAGCTTTCTTGCTCGGTAAAGATAACTTGGGTCATTTTGTAACTCAGGTTTATAAAACAAGATGAGTAATACCATCTAGGAATTCCCCACTGGTCATTTTTTCAATTCAGATATGGCCAAGCAGACAAGACAATATTTCCAACAAATATAAGACAATTATGCAAGATGCTGGTCATTTTTCAATTTATAAATATCTAATATAAGTACAGTAATATTTACAACAAACATAGGGCAACTATGCAATGGGAAACCAACGGATCCATGGATGAGTGCCAAAGATAAAAATGTGTCAAAGATAACAGATGCACAAGAACTTTCGATAGATAAGTAATAAAGCCGGAAGAAATCTGCAGATGCAGAAATTACGCTAGTTTATTCTGTATTAACAAAATACTGTATCTAAATAATATAAGTACAAAGAAACCATGAGTGATGGAAGCTTCTGCATTCATGTCTTCACACTGACAACATAGCAAGGATGAACCAAAAGTTAACCCGAACACACATAAAGGGTTGATCATAAAGAAGAATGGTAAATGATACCTTTCTCACGTTCCTCATCAGCTATTTTTGGATCAAAGTATTCTTGTTGTTCTAATTCTTTCTTTGCCCTCTCAGCATCATTGAGCTTTTTCAAAGTGTCAGGGTTTCGGTGCTCAGTTAGCGCTTTCTGGAAAGTCTCAATAGCAATATCATAGTCCTTGGAGCTCTTGGAAAGCTTCACAAGAGCGGTCCCTTTCCTAGTCAATGCCTTTGCAATCATTTTAAAGTCAGAATGAAGCTCTCTGCCACGTTCAACAGCTTTATCACAATCCTTTATGCATTCTTCAAACTGCAAATCAGAGGTAAAATTCTCAAATGTTTCCCAATTGTCAAAATAACATGCAATTCAATCTACAAATTAAAAAATAAATTAAATAAGTGAAGACTTATATCATCTCCAATGATTAGAATAATCTCAGATGAATGGAGCATTGGGAAAAAAAAATACAAAAGTTGCAGGGGCTACCAATACCTCCTTAGACATGGGTATTATGCAAAAAAACACAATATTGAGATTATTCTTCAATTCAACTTATGGTAGAGAATAGGAAGAAATTTGATAAATTAATATTACAATTTGTTGCATGCTTTAATTGTAATCTCAAATAGTGAACGAGGTAGAGAAGGTAGAGAGAATAATAGGACACAGCAAGAATTATGACTAAAATATTATGCCTAGAACTTAAGCAGCAAGAAAATAAAGAGGGACTGCTAGTAATCCCAGTCAGCATCTAAAATATCTTTGGGGATTGGAATTCAGAGAAAAAAACAACAATTCATATATTTCAGGCTATATATTCAGTACTCTAGCAAAACTTAGATTGTTTGCTGCTGTTCATAAAGGTAAAAGGAGTGACTCCAAGAAAGCCAGAAACCAAAATTCAAGGCCAAAATTTTCCACTCCATATGATCCATCCAAATTGTTTAATCAAACCAAATATGAAGCCAGCCTTACAACAGCAACAATAGCACACCACCATATTCAGATCATTTAGAAAAGGATCCGCACCCTCAGCTAATTAATAATTTTTAATTAGTCAAAGAAAAAACAGAATTTTTAAAATCAAGCTCCCTAAATTTGTTGCATGAATCACAACATAACATTAAGCATATTGAGCAAAACCAGAAAGACACCAATGCTTGTGAATTAAAGAAGATCTCTTTTTTGATACAATTCCAATTAATTATTCCACAAAGAATGCAAACTACCTATAACTTTTTTCGTATCTTTTCTATTTGTTGATCAAACCTATTTTTCCTTCATGAAGGAAAGAGATGTATCGACTTCATCAGTAATTTAAAAAAATCAATAAATGATATACATGCAAATGTATATACATGGTTACATATGTACACAATCACACATGTGCACGTTTACATATGTATATATGTACAACCGGGCATGTATACAAATGCATATTTGTACATGTGGGCATGTGTACCAACATATGTATCATACACGTCTCATGAGCATGTGTAGATACTCATATACAGACGTGCACATCATGTGAACGATGTTGCTGCACTGTCTAGCTAGAGAGAACCTAAAACTCAATTGTTAATTGATATCAACCTATATCATGTCCTTTCAACTACAAAAATTCATAGATAACTCTAGCAATCTGACTTTAAAATGATTGCAAATTCATTGATAACTATAGAATGATCATGTAAAGCCAAATAGATAATCACTTAGACCACCAGCACATGACTGTAAAAAGAAAGAACAAAAAAGATGACGGCGTAAAGCCAAGGGAGAGACCACCATCTTTCGTATCACATTGACAGTACAAAAAATTAGAATGCCAAATAATCAACTGAACTAAGGAAATGAAAGGTCAAAAATTGTTACCTTTCCCATCTCCAAGAAAACAGCAGCTCGGTTGGTTATGTAGGAAATGTCCTGATCGTCAAGTTCCATTGCACGTGTGTAATGCTGAATCGCTGTCTCAAAATCCTTTTTCTTGTAAGCAGCATTCCCTGCTTCCTTCTTCTTTTGTGCCTCTGCTTTCTTTTCCTTAGACTCCTTTTGTTCTTCCGGCACCTCCATGGGCTCTGGCACTGGCTCCGGTTCCGATGCCTTCTTTACTGGCTCAGGCTGAGGCTTCACTTGCTCTGGCTCCATAAACTCCCTCTCCATCTCATCCGTGGGCGCCCTCATCTTCACATTGAGAAGAACCCCGATCACCTGCATCATCCTCGGATCCGAGAGGTACATATTGATATTGTTAGGGTTCTTCTGGATGTCCTGGATCATTTTTATGAAATCCGGCTGCTGGAGGTAGCCCCTGGTGGTAGTATCAGCCGTCAGCTTCGCCCAGAGCTCCGGCCCCTGGAACATCTTCCCGAATGGGGAGGCCCCCTGCGGCGGGATCGGGCCCCGGGACCGCGTGGCGGCAGCGCGAGCGTCGGCGAGGCCGGCCTGGAGCGCTTCGTTCGCCGGGTCGATCTCGAGGCCCTTCTCGTAGGCGGCGACGGCCTGGTTGGCGTCGCCGAGGCCGAGGTGGGCGGCGCCGAGGCGGCTGTAGCCCTTGGCCCAGCCGGGATTAAGTTCCACGGTCTTGCGAGCATCTGCGAGGGCGACGTCGTAGCGCTGGAGGGAGGCGTAGGCGGCGGAGCGGTTGGAGTAGAGGACGTGGTTAGCGGGGGCGAGGTCGATGGCCTCGGAGAAGTGGCGGATGGCGTCTTCGAAGCGGCCAGCAGCGAAGGCTGCGTTGCCCTTGGCTTTCGCGTCCTCTGACATGAAGGCGGGTGGGGCAAAGAGGGAATCGTTTTCTGATGTACGTATCGGATCGCTCGGCCTCCCGGAAGGAAGAAATGTTTATAGTCCCTGGAAGAGCGATCTCCATGCTTCGGGAATGTTCCAGAGCCGCAGGCCATAGGGCGAGCGCATGCGTCTTCGCTATTCACCCTTGGGCTAGGCCGTATCTGTGACCCCACAAGTCCCCCAACCCAAGCCCCGGGTGCCGGTTCACAAAAAAGGATGATGTCACGGTCCAGCCCATCTTATCCGGCCTGACTCCGGCCCATCGTTGCTTCCCTGCTGCCTTCGAATCAAAGGAACACAGAAAAACAAAACAAAAACATGAAAAATATGGGGACTAAAACATTACAAAACTATTCACCAATGCATTCTGAACTTGTCAAACATTGCAGGTTAAACCAGGGTCTAAGAAAAAGGCCCGTCACTTCAGTACAGCTTCCCAGTTTTCCTCATCTCATTTGAAGTTTCTTCGTCACAAAGATTCAAGATTCTCCTTTAGTACAAATAATGAGCAAAAAGGTGAACGGTTGATAGATGTCTTCAGATGATAAGCAAATTCGAACACTGAAAGAAAAGCCAAAAACAAGCCCAGAAAGCTCATGTTCTAGCATGAGCACAGATAGAAGTTAAGCATCGGGATGGCTTACCCATTGAAGATGATTCCTTTCGATTCAGGTGAATGGTTTGGAAAATAGAGAGCCAAAACTGCAGAAGGACAAGCAACAAAGCAAGTTATGTATGCTTCTTCACATTCCAGGAGATGCATCAGAAACTAAACAAAAGCGAGATTGCATTCTCGTCAAGAGTTAATGTAAAACAGAACCAAGCTCCATCTATTAATTTTCTATCTCTATCACGACTGATCTAATGCACGTCTCAGGATGGAAAGAATGACTAATGGCACACGAAGAAATGAACCTGTAATTTAATTTTGAACTGCTTGGACTTAAAACTAACATTGCCAATGAGCTTTTCATTTAAAGTCACCTACTGAAAATTCTGTGCATGGTTTTTGTCAATGTCAGACAATCATCATCTATAAATTTCTGCATAGACTCTCACTTGTAAGTATAAGATGAAACATGTGATCTAACTAAATAGCTAATTTGGAGCAGTAAATGCATGACTACTATAATTTAACCGACACAAGTTATTCAATGGATATTTTCATTAGGCCAATGTGATCTAGTACATAACAAAATGCAAATAATAAGACATGCCAGGTTCACATGGTAGGTTCCCTGAAAGACAAGGAACCCAGAATGGGCTTCAAAGAAGACAACAAAAAAGGGTTGAGATGTCTAGCCTAACTTTCCTGGAGAGCCTTAACTCCAAGCGCAATGGTTGTAAAAGAGAGATAGAGCTGTAAAGATACCTCCCACAGGTCAGAGTGAAGAGAAATCAAGAAAAAAGTATAAATGGCAAGCAACTGCTCCAAATTAATTCCCCTCATTATGAAATACTTCCATCAAATTCCCTAACAAGTTCATTCATCATCAGAGAAATTGTTAATGTTCTTGCAAGTAGTTGGTATGAGATAGATGTAAAGACAAATATCTAATTTCAAGCATAAAAGTCAAAAGGAAGCATCTCATGTTTTCGGCATTATACTACCAGCTTCAAGACTGGCATCTTACCAGAAATTATTTGGTAATGAATGTACCTGCTCCAGTGATATGCTGGCAGCAACATAATGAATGGTGGAAGGCTACCTTGACTCCAATCATGCCAAACTGTGTTGCACTACCTGCCCCAGATATGGACAACATAGCACATCAGAAAAGGTCAAAAACATCAGAGCCACATGGATGTGAGCTACACACACTTACAAAGTCCAACAATGAGTGATGATACTGCTTAGTCACTTCCCACAACTGCCAAGGGCTTAATCTTATCAATATCATATTCACCAACAAGTAAAATGCAAAAGACAACTTTCCAACAACTCTAATTTAGAAAATTTATACTAAGATTTACCATTTGTGTGATAAAACCAAAAACGTGGCAGATAAAAGAACTGACCACAAAAGCAGAAGCACATGTCAGTATTATGTTAATTCTTCCATATGAAACCACCAGAGTTTTAGCAATCAGGAATGCACGTGTAGCTGGATGAAAACATGAACATAGATTATCAAGGAGCTTTGGGATTAAACAGATCAAAACACCAAAGCTGTGTAAATATCATCAGCCATGAATATACCAATCTGCACAAACTTGTAGCAAATGCTTTTGGCAATTATTATCTTACTTGTTCCTTGAACATGCATAATCTACAAATGATCAAATAAGAATATTTTTCTGTGCAGTTAATAAAAAAATGTTATAAAATAGTATATTGAACCAAGCACAAGGTTTTTGCAAACCAATACCTTGCGTATCAACTCTGGGAATTTCTGGACCATAATATTTCAAGACCTTCAGTAATCAAACTTTACATTATTTCAAATATTTGCAATTAACAGCTTAATAATCCAATATAACTATGCTTGAGACTTGAGAGAAATAACTATTTCACCATATCATCTGTCTGCAAATATAATTTTTTTGTCACCGAAAAACAATTTGACTTTTGATTTAGATTGAACTCAAGGAATTTTTTACGAAGATTATGTTAGATATTATACAGAATGGCACACAAGTGATGTGCTCAATCATATAATATTTTTAGCTAAGAAAAGAACCAACATAATTCTGTCAAAAGAAAAATCAAAATGTATTTTCCAGCGGACTTTGTTGGTCCTTCAAGTTATCCATACAAACTTGTAAACGCTCTTTATGTTATCTCCTATACCCAAAGGATGTCTCTAAGTATCCCCATGTACACAAATGAATATATAGTTATAATGTCTGCTCTGAGTCATCTAGGTAAACTCTAGACTGGATAACTGTCTTGCCAACATGAAACCCTGGAACCACAGTAAACCCGACCTTTGGCCGTGAAGAACTCCCAGAGTCCATGTGCAACTTGTCGACCTTAGGAACAATGGTCTCCATGAAAACCATTGAGAATTCAGTCCCTGGGGCTACCTGAAAGATTTTCACCACGGGATTATATGCCCAGGCCAATTTGTGAAGCATCCATATGGAGCTGGCCATGCTCGCAAATGACTCATACAGGGGACTTGACGGTGTCAACGACCCCAACAAAGATTCTCTGGTGGAGGAATTCCTCAACAGAGAGGATTCGATGCCAGGGTGAATGAGCTTGGCATACTTCTTCTTGCAGAACTTCACAAAATCACTACTTGGAAAATCTCGCATAAGCTCCAATGGATCAAGAGCCGAGTGCTCGATGAATTGCTGCAAAGAATCGGTTCTCCGGATGGAAACATCAATCTCATCCATGTCAACTCCATCCCCATCGTCGTAGAAGTCGTACGAATCGAACCCTCCAAACATGCCCAAGCAAATGTACGAGAGGATGGCGTACCGGCAGTGTCCCGGCTTCGTGAAATTGACGTCCGGGTAAATGCAGTTCGCGGCCACACCCAAATTCCACCCGGACAAATTCATCAAGTCGATCAAGACCCTGGCGAACCGATGCGTCACCCGGCAGGTGTCCCTGAGCACCGAGTCGAAGACGCCGATCGTGAGCAGCGACTCCACCCTCTCCTCGGCCGGCATACAAGCACGCTCGAGCCGGTGGGCGAGCCGCACCCCGGCGCCGTCGAGGTCGGCGAGCGCCTTCTCGAGGGCGGCGGCCTCGGCATCCTTGCGGTCGATGTCGGACTGGAGGCGGTCGACGAGGGCCTCGAAGGTGCGGAGGAGGTCCTGATTATCCTGCACCTGCGCCTCCAGGAGGAAGGAGAGGGGGAGGGCGGAGGTGGGAGCAGGGCTAGGACCAGCAGGGCCGGCGCTAAGGTAGAGGCGCTTGACCTCGGAGAGGCGGCGAAGGTGGGAAACGGCGGCGCGGTCGGCGGAGAGGACGGCGTCAGAGAGGAAGGGCGAGTGGGCGGTTTGGAGGTGGAGGTATGCGGCCTGGAAGGATGAGAGCGCGGCAAGGGCGGCGGCGGTGAGGGTTTCGGGGTCAGGCCGGGGGGCGGGGTCGGGCCTCAGGACAACGACGCGCTGACCGGTGATGACTTCCTCCGGGGCAGGGCAAGCATCGGGATCATCGACGCCGACCGCCCGCTCCTCCTCCTCTTCTTCGTCCTCCTCGGCGAAGAACTCGATGGTCTTGGTCTTGACCGCTAACGCGAACTTCTGAAGCATCTTCCCGTCTTCCTCCGCAAAACCCGCTACGGTCTCAAACAAAAGCCATTGAAATGGAACGGAAATGGGAACAATTGCAGGTCTTCTTCCACTACTTCCTGCCGTGGGAATGAATTCTGGGCTTTGCCTCCTTTACAAGGCGTTCCCTCTGTCTCTCTTTCCCTCTCACCATGACTCGATCGAACCCCGCCGCACAAGCCATTAAAGAAGTGTTCCAATGATTGAGTCTTTATCCCAACCTCCGCCATTTGGAATGTGCTTACTTAACGTGATGAGAGACCAAATCTTGAAGCATAATCTCTGTTGTGAGATGCTTGTGGTGGGATTAATTAAGCTATGTGTATGTACCATCGATCGAGCATCCATGTGTTAAATACACGTCCGGACAATAATGTACTGCGGACAAGGAAGCATGACTCAGAATCAATGCATGTTTCTTCCTCGATGTAGATGTGTGACCAACTTTTAACCCCCTTATAAAACCTCATTATGTAGAACAAAATCTACTGCCTACATAATATTCACATCGATCCTCAGAAAAGGATAGCTGAAAGGCACTAAAGTTCAAATTAATTGGCACTGTAATCTTCCATTCGATTAAAAAGAATATATAAGAAAATGATGAGGTTGTTCCCATTAATCGAATGAATTTTGACTCGACACACACATTAATGCATGTATTTCTGAAGAAAATAATCAAAATGACATCCTCCCAAAAGAATTACATGGAAAGGCCTTCACACAAAAGCAAGTAGACAATCGAATCCATCTTGATAGACCTTTTCCGGTGAACTGATGAATGAATGCGATCGAAGCAGATTCCTTTTTCTACAGGAAGACGATGGAGTTTGACTCAACTTTGTCTGGTTGAAGTTTGGACGAAGCTGTTCGAGATCAGTGGAGTGAAACTGAGTCGTGCTCAGAGAACGGCCGAATGAACGCGGAACCCATCTGCCAGATCTTAAGCGACTTGGCCGTGACATCGACTCCGGTGGCGTTGTTGAAGAGGAAAAGCCGTCCCCCGCCGTAGGTTGCGCTGGTTGGGTATACACGTGATGTGATGCATGTCCTTCCTCCTTGTGCAAAGCTCTCTATGACAGAGTGATCCACCTGAAACCATTGTAGCAGTCATTCATAAGCTTAAGCTGATTCGTGAGACAGCATTTAATATATCTACGTGCCAACAAAGCAAATTACTTACTAGTATGCGTACTGATAAGGTTTCACCATCAAGCACCGGAACCAAGCTTCCATACACCCTCTTGACGATGTCAGCTGCCTCGGATGACCTGCGTTTCCGAGATTGCAAACTTAGCTTGTTGTTTGACTCAAGTGCGAGAGAACAAGAAGAGCAGGGTGGCGTGCATGCCTGAGCTCGTCATGGCAGAAGTGAGTGCTGATGCTGCCATCAGTGCTTCTCACGAAGTAGAAATAAACAGCAGTCTGCTCCGACAGATCGTCGTCGGCCAGCACGAGCAGGCCGAACGGGCCGAGCACGCCCCTTCCGGCGGCGCCGCCGCTCGTGCTACAGTTGTACCCCACCGCGGCGTCGACCGCGCCGGCCAAGGCCGACTTGTTGACCCCGAACTCGGCCACGATGTCCACCTGCATCATTCGTAAGATTACAATCATCCAATGGAAATAAGGAACCCGAAGCACGACCGATGGAGTTTAAGCTACCTGCGTGGCCGTGCCGACGTCCAAGGGAACGACGGAGCCGGCGGGGATGCTGATGTTGCTGAACTCTTGGCTGCCCGACCTCAGCGTCTCCACGTCGTCCACCGGCCACTGTAGGAGGTTGCTTTCTGTCTTCTGGTCGAAGAGAACCGTCCTCGGAATGGTCTGCAAACACATGTTGGGACCGTCATCACTACACGCTAAATGTGATTCGTGGACTGCGAATGGCCACGTTGCTTCCAGGAAGCACAAGAAGAAGCCACCAAAGATTAGAACAAGAAAGTTACTACGACGCGTTTGTCGACGAGGCTTCTGCTAGTCGGTGGCGGCAGCATTGACATATATTATAAATCATCGTATTATTCATGTGATTCAGAAAGTTGGAGGTCAGTCAGCGGGCTCATAATTACCTATTGTTGAGGAGTATCCAACCAATCAAGTCTGCGAGATCTCATACAGGATTCAGAATCTTAGCTACGTGTAACTTCCTTACTTCTATCTGATTTGGTTTAGCCACAATGGGCCTATATTCTCGCGCCACTTAAATCTCCTCCCTTTTCCCCCAACTTCTCTGCACAATTATTGGTGTACGTTAAGCTGTTATAGTTAGTCAAACTCATGTTGAATGGTCCAACATGTTGGCTCCACAGGCAGGCGTGGCAGAGCCACGAGATGACTTTACATGGGAAGGTCCGCCCACGTGAATAGGATTACGTATGAGAAGTCCATCTCACCATTCGAAACACTGATCCATGAATTGTTCTCCGTAGCTGTATCTTTCTGATGACTTCTCTTCCTTCCTTTTATTCCGAGTTAAAAATGAATTGTCTTTTCTTGTGGTAAATGGAAGATTAGGTGAGGTGACTCGATTGATTACCTGAAGGGAGGCCCAGCCCTTCCGGAGATCGGTGCGCTCGCTGTCGGTCTCCCCGATCCACCCCCACAGGACTCGGCGTTGCTTCACCGGGTCGTAGAACGTCTTGGACGCGTAGAACATGCCGTAGTCGTACCGCAGGCCGATCCCCACGTCCTTCTCGGGGTCGTCCGGCACCCACGCGTTGGTGGCCGCCTCGTAAGTGCCGATGGCGTAGTAGTCGTGCCTGTCGTCGTCCATGCTCGCCTTCAGCACGTGCTTCATCCCCGGCCCCGTCGCCGCCGACGTGTCCAGCCCCGTCGCTGACTCGGTCGACACCGGGTAGAAGTCCACGCACTCCCACATCCCGGTCCCGGCCACCGAGTGGAGCACGCCGGGGAGGAGCTCGTAGCTCAGGAAGTCGGACGTCCGGTACACCAGAGCGATCCCGGCGTGGCGCTGCGAGTCGTTCTTCGACCCGATGGCTATGCGCCAGGCCGACTCGGAGGGGACGTACCAGGCCGTGGTGGGGTCGCGGAAGTCCTTTGGGGCGATCCCCGGTGGGGGAACCAGCACCGGGTTTGACTCGGATTTGACCCACGTTAGCAGGAGCGGGTCATCCTGGTCGGCCGGGAAGGCGAGATTCTGCACCTGCACCAACTCGGCGGTCGACCCGGTGTAGAGCATGGCGAGGCGGCCGTCGGGGAGGATGGTGGCAGAGCCGGTCCAGACGCCGTTGGCGTCGTACCAATGGTCAGGAACCATGGCGATGGGAAGATAGAACCAGTGCACGAGATCGAGCGATACAGCGTGCCCCCACGTAATGTTGCCCCACACCGCCGAGGCCGGATTGTATTGGTAGAACAGGTGGTACCATCCCCTGTAGTACGTCGGCCCTGCCAGAGGAAGCCATGGTCAATCAACAGCAATCTCAAATGGATCAGAAAACACAAAGCTCTTATATGTCTCTGCTCACTCACCATTGGGATCTGTTGACAGTCACAACGAGTAGCCCATGAGAACCAATCCAGCAAGAAAGAGGCACAAGTCAGGAAAACATTCCGGGATAAAGAAGAAGATGATGACTATGCTGTATTAAGATGTAGGAGGAGATGTTGACCATTCATCCAATTCTTCTGAGGTTGGAAATGGAAGGCAGTGCGCTGCCAAAGGAGCATGGAGTTGGTCCAGGGGTAGGACGGCGAGGAGCCGAGGAGCCCCATGGAGGATTTCTCCGACACGCCCTCGGCGGGGCCTCTGGAGATTCGTCGGCTCGGTTCCGACGCTCCATTTCCAGGTAAATCGGTCCGGCGAGAGCCACTCGAGCTGTAGGACGCGAATGCGGCGACGCACAGAATCAGCGCCGCCGAGGCGGCAAACGCGAGCACCGGTAAGTATTTCTTCCTTGATGTCGGAGTCGCGGCGGGATGGTCAGGGTGGAGAAGAGGGGGATATGCGCAAGAATCGGCAGCCATGGCGGCGGCGGCGGCGGGGGGGAGGGGGAATAGAGGAAACGAAGCAGGGGAGATGAACGAGGGAAGAGACCGGGGGGTTGGTTGCGTATTTATAGCAAGAGATTGTTTCTATTCTTGTGCTGCATTTAATGTAAAGATATGCGAAAACTTGCGATTTGTATGTCGTAAGTGCACATGCTAAACACGTGGATAGGATTAGTGAAGCAAGGCTACTAACAGCACATTTTTCTTTAGGCGAATTATTTGAAAAAAAAAATTCTTTTTTGCTTTTTCAAAAAGTGTATTTTTTTTTTACAAATTCCTCGCATTTCAAATAATATAAAAAAAATACTAAAAATGGATATATTACAAATGTTTTTATCATTATAATAAAAATATTATAAAATTTATTTAAAAATATTATAAATGACATAAATTGACTCATTGTCTCAACCAAACCAATTTCAAGCGTAAGAATTTAATATTGTTAATGGTCTACTATAAAATAGACATATCATGCTGTTTATAGTATTTTCTTATAGTTTTATATTATTTTCAACATATCAATAAACACATTATAATGCTATTAAAAAAAAACCAAAATTAACCCAAGTGAAAGCACTATAATGATTCATCTATTTAGATCTAATGAAAATAATAAAAAAATAAGAATAATTATTAAAGAAGCTTTATCGAAGAAACCTTATTGAAGAATTAAAAAGGTTTAAATACATTAACATATCCCTCTCCTATTTATACATATTAAGACGAAGGATTTTCCTCAACAGAATTGAGGATGGAGGATTTTCCTCATAATAAAGATTTTCTCATATAATTGAGAAAATCTTATCTTCTATCAGGATCAACGTATCCATAAGGTATCTCCAAAACTAACAAAAAAATATATCATTAAGATTGATATAAGTATTTTCAGTATTATATGAAATAGGGGCATCACTCGAATAAAAACGAAATAAAAAATACCTTTTAGAAAAAAAAAATAAAAATAGACTTTTGTTCAGATAAATCACTCCATTTTTTTTAACTAGAAGTAAATAAAAAATAATAGAAAGTGATATCAGAAAATAAAAAAAATGCAATGAAGATAACAAAAGCATTTTGTCAACGTCTAATAAATTGTATAGCCTTGATTTAAACGATTTAAATATTAGGTTGTAAGAACGAAATGCTTAAAAGAAGAAGAAAAAGAGATTACGCCAACAACACACCAACCCAGGAAATGGAAGCTTCAAAGAAAGCTCTTGAAGTTTGACCAGTCATAAGAGCAGAGACCAAGTCAAGCAAATTAGTAACCTATAATAGAACATGGTTTCTTACTTGTTGAAATTTTCTTTAAATTATTTTGGTTTGAGTCAATCTATCTAAGATTGCTGTGTATGGAGATTCAAGACAATCCTACTCCAAAACCTTTTTATCTTATTAAATGATGAGACAAATATCCCTACATCTTATTATTATAATTTTCTTTAAGACTTGTTAGTACTTTCTTTGGCCAGTGTCTCATAAAGACAAAAAATCTTAGTATGAAAATGAACCCATATGAAAGAATAAAATTCTAAAAATATAAAAAAAAAATAGTTTGGATGATCTTAAGTTCTCTCTAGGATATCTAAAAAGACATTTTGTAGAATTTTTAGTGAAAGAAAATATATAAAAAGGAATCATACCTGAGAAAAATATATATTTTTTTCTATCACATTGATGACTTTTTAGTATAATTTATTATTATTAGTCTTTGAATAATATTATTGATTTAGAGTTTTTCTCCACATTCTCCCAATGCTAATTATATTTAAATTATATATATGTGTGTGTATATATATGTATTATATTCCTTCGCTGGAGTTATATGGCATCAAGCGGTGCTAAAAGCATCTTTGTCATTACCAACCTCACACCCACTTCGTGTTTCTGCTTTGTAGGACAGAATTATATCCGACATGAAACCCCTCCATGGACATTCCATGTGACAAGTCCTTGGCCTATCATCATGGTTCCTACCTGTGAAACTTGATACCGATGCATCGAGGCCATCCCATGCAATCATTAATTTACGATCCATTATTGCACAACACATGCATTTGGCATCCCTTCTGTTCATCAATCAGGGAGGAGAGAGCGGAGAGCGTGACTTGAGATGATTAAGGAATCAGAAAGAACTCTCTCTCTCTCTCTCTCTCTCTCTTTTTAGAGCAATGGCAGTAATAATCATCCTTGTATAATGCATGTCAGTATCTTAGCCTAGTCAGGGGTTACATAATGTATTAGGTGACAAAAGAAAAATCACATCATTAGCCTCTATTATTGTTGTTCCTGACGTGTCTATCTAATTCATTCAAATGAGAGACGAAAAGGATGTGGCAAACACAAGGCGTACGTATATGGATCGATGTTGTCAATGAGTTCTTCGGATGCACGCCAGTAATCACATACCACAAGCCAATGAGATGTTAGTAGCATCGAGTAGCACACCACATGTCACGTGCACTGACATACGAAGCCATAAACTATGGGCAATAATGCACCAATTTCCCAGACATCAAGGATGAAACACCAGGAAGAATGTTGGTGACTCACAACAATAGCATCAGTGGAGACCACGGTCGAGTATTCTGCATCTTTGAATTGAATCTGCTGAGAGAGAGAGAGAGAGAGAGAGAGAGAGAGAGAGAGAGAGAGAGAGAGAGAGAGGTGCACAGTTGAGGTGGAGGCCTGTCTCCCGTGGAGACATGAATCATTCAAGCAGCAGAGACGACAAGGGAGAGGGATAAGGTAAGGGAAGGGAGGCACCAAACACTCGTCTTGGCTTCCCACATGGCCACATGCACCAACCAGTCCTTGTGACAGTCGAAGAATCCATGCCACCATGCTATCCCTGCAAAGCTCCACCAATCTGACTCGCACCTCACATGCAACTGCAACAACATAGATATGACAACTCACACACACACACACGCTAGAAGCTCATTCAAATTTAACCTAATTTTTTTCGTAATCGATTAAGACGAATCTTACCAATAAAACCTCTCCGAAGCTTTAAGTCAATCCATAAGTCAGAATAAGTCGGACTTGAAATACTTAGTGTCTTGAGATATACTTGCATATCTTTTGTTAAAGCAAACAATTGGGACCATTATAATAATAAGATCATATAATCGTTCTCTACATGGCATGAGACTGTGTGACGATGCTGAGGTGACAATAGATGATCAACTAGATGGTTTTATTATATCAACTAGGTGGCTCCAATGTGTCAACCATGTCAAGTTGATATATTCCCCGTCTAGAGTCAATATGTCGATCGAGCAAAGCTTGTTGATTAATCACACGGAGCTGATGTGTCCTCCATATGGAGTAAACGTATCGACCAAATGGAATCGAGTTATCTTATTTTTCACATATATATATATATATATGTCATATTTATATTTTAAAAAATAATAAAAAGGTTGAACATAAATTGATGTGAATGGCATTTGTGTGAAAACGACACAATATAGACATATTACCTAGCGAAAATACAACGCCAACGTAGGATGACCATTGATATCCTGTGGCCTCAGATTTCTTAACCTTACTCGTTTCGCCCACCTACATTTGCATGCCTAGTTGAGGACATGGCTTCCATCAAGTTGTACTTTTTTTTTTCTTTCAAACAACTATGCATGATCAACCAAAATAAATTAGATTAAATTTCTCATTAATTAATTTTTACACCCCTTTGGTCACCGTAAGCAATCGGAACGAGTTTTTCAATTAAAGTGAGAATATCCAAAATATAATTGGTAAAACCCTCCTAAGTCATATATATATATATATATATATATATATATATATATATATATATATATATATATATAATAAAGTTAAAATAATCAATCCTTCTGAGGAGATTTGGTCAGATTGGAAGATGGTCTGATAGTTAAAAGTTGATCATTATTATTTTTTAATGTTATCTCAATTTTGACTATTTATTTCTCTATTTCTCTCTCTCATTTTTATTCTACAATTGAAACTTTCCTATGGTTTTTAAGTATCTTGTGAGGTGTCTGACTCGATAAAGGTCGCAATCGCTTTCGAAACATTATTGTCGCTAGTTTTTTATTCTTTTGAACTAAGTAGAAACAATGCCAAACACTATAACTACTCGGTCAAAGAGTTTTATCTTTCGCTTATGATAGCTACCATGCTTCTTCGCTAAACCATAAATGACATGGCTCATCGACCTTCCGATTTTAAGAAAATTATATATATTTTTTCTTGATCTCATACTAATTCTCATATTTTCTTAATTTGTAAACCAAGTTTTAACCTTCAATCAAATTGCTTTTTTTCGAAAAAACAAAAACAAACACACACACTAATCAATCGGATGTGACTGTGGTCGGGTCTCTTAAAGACATGCCAAACCATAGCAGTGTCTTCTGAACTGACCGAAGAAACCGAGTTGAGTTATAAGCTTAGTAGCCCCGACGGTATCTGACTGATTCGTATCTCCGCGTGTCAGCATAACATTGGAGCGAACGATGATTCCCATCTCAATAATGCAATACAATGATTGAAGCAACAATGACATCACAGTACTCTCGGCATGATGAAGATAAATCCAAACCGTCAATCCAAAGGGTGGCAACAAATCAAAATAATGTGAGCTCTCCGACAACCCTGCGACCAATCGGAAAAGCCGACGCAGGATAAGCCGACGGAACTGTGGAAGCGTGAACTCATCGATGATAATGAGGCTGCGACGCCGATGACGTGTAAAGGGTGGATGTGGCCCGTGGAGCCACCGATTACCTTGTGCGAGCGGGGAACACGTCTACGCTGGCGTGGATAAGCCTCGCTGGATTTCCTGTGGCCAGCTGAAGTGATCTGATCTCATGTGTCCTCCCTCCGATGGGACCCCCGTCGTTTCTCGAACCGACTCGTCGGCTTTTTTGTCCGCATCAATTATTGAGATTGCTGGGCCCCCCCGTGTTTCAAAGGAGTCTTGCTGCCGACGGACATTGAACGTCGCATACACTCGGTGATTCTGACGGTTCCATTTCGATTATTATTAGAATATGTAATCAGAATTGAAATATAATAAGAAGATTCGAATTCTTTGCACCAATAATTCGGTTTCTCAGAGTGACCAAATTCTTAGATCGCAACATGATGTGTCATTCAACGTGGTCACGGGTCGTTTCTCCACAGAACACATGTACTTGCATGTCAATTATTTGCATCAATAATTCGCATCAACCTCCATCAGTACAACAAATTATTGTGACAGGTCAATTGCTATGTAATGTTCCAATAGCCCACCATGTCTTCCAAACGCAATCTTTCTTCGGTTTTTCTCTGTTACATATTGTAAACGCTATCCAATGAACTTATGAGCTTTCTCGTGAGGACGGACGGTTGGGGGGTTCGTGCTGACTCGACCTTCTTGTATTCTTGTGCTGACTCGACATTCGTTGCACTTACCTGATTGATTTCGTTGCGTGTACGTCCATCAAAACCCAATTCGAGCTTGATCCAATTCACAGATCGAATACCCAATCCAAGCCCATGAAAGCCCATGAATCGACGTAATTACAGAATTGATTTGGGACATATTTATTATTCATTAGGAATTATTATTACTATGTATCTGATGGCACTATTACACGTCGCGGACTGTCACCCGCTCGTTTACCCTTGACGCAATTGAAGCCTTTGCGTGGAACGACGCGGGACCCACCAGCAGACGGCTGTAGAAAACGTACCGAACTGCCGATCGCTTTCCCGACGGAGGACTTCCATCCGGCGATGGGAAGCCACCAGGAAAGAGAGGAGAACGGAGGGGCGGCGGCGGAGGGGCAAGAGATCTCGGCGCCAGGATCCATCCATGGCTTCGAGTCCCTCCATCGCCTCCTCGAGGCGAATCTGAAGCCCCCGATCTTCCAGGTTTCGCTCTTCCTCTCCTCCCTACTGATTAGTTGCCGATGATTCTTGGATGCGGCACCGATACGGGAAGGCACGTTATCTGTGGATCTGCCCTCGCCGTTCTTAAAGCGATTCGTGAAGTTATATGTTTGCGAAAAAGGAAAAAGAAAAAGGAGAACTCGATGCTTATGATTGCTGGGCTCTGCTTGTTTGTCTATCAAAAAGAGAATATGATCTTTACTTTTTCTTCGGTGAAGTCATGAGAGAATTGATCGGTTTTAACATGTGATGCACTTGTTGCAATTGCGTTACAGGAAGTGAGCCGCTTGCTGCTGGGACTGAACTGTGGGCGCCCTCTCCAGCGGATTTCTTTGCCCATGGCTGCGACCACTCTATCTGAAGCACATAATTTTGATTTGCAGGTACGATTGTTCTCCGTGGCCTTAGTTAATTTATCTTTTGCTTGGGTTTTTGTTACTAAAATCTGAACCTTTATTACTAATTTCTTGACTTTCATTATATATTTAAATACATATCTTTTTTCTGGATATTTTCTGCAAAATCCGGTTAGTCCAAACTCATAAAGCAAGAAAGAACTACTGCACACATAGTCAACCTTTCTGCTTCGAGAAAGACTTGAAGTATGTAGGAGAGAATCTTTATTACTAATTTCTTGACTTTCATTAAATATTTATTCATATCTTTTTTCTGGATATTTTCTACAAAATCTGGTTAGTCCAAAATCATAGAACAAGAACCAACTGCTGCACATGTAGTCAATCTTTCTGGTTCATGAAGTTGTATGGGAATGATACCGATGATGACTAGAACCTTCACCTGCAATAAAAAGTTATTGTGATTTGGGATAAGCTTGTCAGCTTGACCATAGTTAATAAAAGTGCCATCCCAACACAGTTTCCTGTCACCCCTTTTTCTTCTTGTAGTTTCCCTTAGATATCTATGGCTTGTTGAATTCAGGACATGCAACATTGACTCGTTGGTTTTTTTAATTTTGACTACATGATATCTTCTTTTAGATTTTGTTTGAAGACTCTGGATCTCCTTGGGTTGCATTAGGTTGTCAGATTGCAAGATAACTTGCAATTGCCAAATTTTGTATAGCATCTATTCTGCTATTCAACCAAGAGGGTAATATGCAAAGGGATGAACAAAGTTATAATGTACGAAGAAGCTTATTTCTGGCATTGACAGTCACCATGAAGTACACATTTTGTACTTATGAACTGATGCTACAGAGTGTTGTGGCACTTACAGGGGTCATATATTGAAAATATACCAAGTTTTCATTCTTACTCCACAGTCCACACTAGTGGTGCAATATATTATATTTCTAGTTATTACTTGGTCAATAATGCACAGACAGTCGATTTGCATAGTCAAGAAAATTTAAGCAATGTTAACTATTCATTTGGTGTTATGCTGTCTGCTATAAGGTGTAATGGTCTGTTTGGTTCCCATTTTATTGGCTCTTAATTCTTTGAGTGCTTCAGGCAAGTACCCTGTACATTAGCCTATCAAATTTGTCAATTGTATTGTATCTCATCGTAAGCAGCCTCATGGCCTGATTCTTTTTGTGCATTGTTATTCGCAGGCTTTTTGCTTCCAAGCTGATGCAGAGTATTTGAGGCAACCACAAATTGTACGTGTTGGCCTCATCCAGAATTCTATCGCTCTTCCAACTACTGCACACATTGCAGACCAAAAGAATGCTCTCATGCAAAAGGTGAAACCCATGATTGATGCAGCTGGAGCATCTGGTGTCAATATATTATGCTTACAAGTAAGTTTTTTGTGCAGAAACTGATTGGATTAACTTGGCATATTTAAGATAGAGGCTGTTTCATAAAATTAGACCACATATTGTTATGTACCTTGTTATTCTCATGACATCCTTTAGTAATGCTAGCAATTTCTTTTAGTTAACCTCTAATCTAAAAAACAATCTATGGTCCTCTTGTTTTGGATTCCATGTTTGGACGTTGTTTACACTAGGCTACTTATGTTTCTTGATCATGTTGTAATGCTATCCTTTCTTTAAGTTTGTGATTCATTTGACTAAATCTTTTTTTTTTTCTGATTTTTCTTGTTGTTCATGCCAAATAATGTTTTTCTCTCGCTGCCATTCATTTTGAATGCTTGTCCTTTAAGTGCAGGAGGCTTGGATGATGCCATTTGCTTTCTGTACTAGGGAGAAGAAATGGTGTGAATTTGCAGAGCCTGTTAATGGAGAATCGACTCAGTTTCTCCAAAAACTTGCGAGGAAATATAATATGGTCATCGTGAATCCTATTCTTGAAAGGGATGTAAACCACGGGGAAACCATTTGGAACACTGCTATTGTAATTGGAAACCATGGCAATATCATTGGCATTCATAGAAAGGTTGGTTTCTTTGCTGCCATTAACATTGTTTATACTGTCAATTATATTCCTTTGTGCATTCTTATTATAGAAATATCACATATTTTTAATTTTTTTAATCAGAATCACATTCCTAGAGTTGGGGATTTTAACGAGAGCACGTATTATATGGAAGGAAACACTGGGCACCCTGTGTTTGAAACAGCTTATGGAAAGATTGCAATAAACATCTGTTACGGAAGGCACCATCCCTTAAATTGGTTAGCTTTTGGGCTTAATGGAGCTGAGATTGTCTTCAACCCTTCTGCAACTGTTGGGGAACTCAGTGAACCAATGTGGCCTATTGAGGTAGTTCCGAATATTTATTATTTTCTTGCTTTTTTGGTCTTGAATGTCTCTCATGATTCAACCACACTACTCCAACCAATTATGTTGCAGGCTCGGAATGCTGCCATCGCAAATAGTTATTTTGTTGGGTCAATTAATCGTGTTGGTACTGAAATATTTCCTAATGCATTCACTTCTGGTGATGGGAAGCCTGAACATTCGGATTTTGGTCATTTCTATGGTTCTAGCCATTTTTCAGCACCAGATGCTTCTTGCACCCCATCCCTTTCACGCTACAGAGATGGATTAATGGTTTCAGACATGGATCTGAACCTGTGCAGACAGTTAAAAGACAAATGGGGTTTCCGCATGACTGCACGATATGAACTATATGCTGAAATGCTTTCTAAGTACCTAAAGCCTGATTTCACTCCACAGGTCATCGTTGATCCCATGTTGCAGAAGAGAAAATAAATTTGACAAAAGAAATGGTAATCTGGCAGATTGTCTAAAATTTCATATATTGTCAATTTTACAGTTCTTGCAACGAATTGATTTTTTTCTTTTTTCTTTTATGTAGATTTGGCTGCTTCGGAACAGTTATTCCTGCTGTTTCATTGATCAGGAAGGCTAAAACAGATATCAAGTGGCACGGAAAATAAACATCGGCACTGAGGCTAGTGATCGGTGGCAAGGGCATTCATATTGTTCTTTGATGATGCCTAGTAAAGTGTAAACCGGAAACAATGTAAGTGGTTCATCTCCCAGCCAAGGTGTTTGCAAGAGGACTTTGACTAACTTGAGTAATCATGAGTCATCTTACACATGCATGGGTTGTTCATCCAAATAAGTTATTCAAAGTATACGTTTAGAACTACATTATAATGAAAAATATAAAATTGCATTGGCTTAGCAGTTCAGAGATTGGACAAGTGAGGTAGAAATTGAATGTTCAATCGCCTGATTGATATGCTTTGGAGCACCAAAGATTTGGGAATTTGACAGGAAATAGCCTTACGAAACTGGGTGATACAGGTTGTGCTTGTGGCTTTAGCGGTTGCCTACGGAGACTTGTTTCCTGAGACTACTATGACTTATAAGGGCAAAGGTCTAGATCATTGAACAGACGCCAGTATCGCACTAATGTTTATGTCGAGCGTCCATACGAAGGAAGGACGGAAGTTGTTCCCATCGAGTAAAAGTGATATATATCAGAAGCAGGGCCTTCTCATTGGATCATTCGTTGAGAGGATTGTCGGGTGGATATTTCTACGATATCATGCCCTCCTTCTAACACCAAAATATTAAGGAAAATCATTGTTAATGTTAGAGTCAACTCGATTAGGTCCAAACGCGAAGGCATAAGAGTGTTCGAAGTAGCTCCGATGTGGGGGCATCGAGTTCCTGAGGCATAGCCGCACTAAGATCGATGTCAAAAAAAGTGTCTCAACCCGGCTTTTTATACCATACATTAGAGGGGATAACTTGTAACTACTTTAATATCCCGATTTTTTATACCATACATTAGAGGGGACAACTTGTAACTACTTTAATATCCCCTTCTTGATATTTTATCCACGTAAGCGACAAAGTGAGGACAACCTCGAACGATCTGTCATGAACTTTTGTGCACACTAACATGGGTGGGGTGATTTGAATCTCTTTCCTTTCACGATAGCGCTGTGTTAGTTCAATTTTCAGAAAAGTTCTTATCTCGTATATTTGTTGAGCAGATATACTCGTTACCATTAAGATTTTATTTAAAAAATGTGTGGGTGCAGAAGACCTTGATATCAATAATTGGTTCTCATTACTTACTAATAATTGCGCTATAACAAAACCATAAAGAAAACCAACTAAATATATATGACACTATTATTCACCGGATTATAACCAATTCTATATACATTTTAGATCTCGTAGGGCAGCAGGATGACTATTTATATATAATCTGCTAGAAATCAACAAAAGATTAGGTAAATTTTATGCCCGCAATGAATGACAATGAAGAACAAAAACTACAAGGAAAAAAGAATATGAACTAGTTCTAGGCAGGAGAAAGGACGTGGTTGGGGGAATTCCAGGTTCACGAGAACCACCTCTTTTCCTTCTTCACAGACTTAAGCTGCATTACCAGTTCTTCACGCTGAGCCTCCACTTCAGCATATTGAAGGCTCATATGAAGGTACCGTTCTCTCATGTCTTTAAGCTCTGTCTCTAAAGATGAGATTTTATCTGCATTCTCCTTCAGAGTTTTCTTGAGGGCTTCAATGTTACCAGCTTGCTTCCGGGAGATGCCTCTGCATAAAGTTCATCATAGATAAGAAACAATTTGTTTCACAGAATTAAAAAGAAGAGGAAGAAGGGAGGCAGTTACGTCTTTCTTCGTCGGTCAGAACAGTTCATGGTACAAGTGATGACTTACAGATTAATGAAAAGAAGGATCTTACCTCTTGCTAAGATAAAACATAAATCTTTATTAGATAAATGACAAAAGCTATCGATATGTGGAGTCCAAATGATACAAACAATAAACAATCTAAGAAGCTAGTATTTGTAACAGGTGCTCTTATGTGTCTCTATTGAGGCATCTGGATTGTTTAGTACATTGTTGCACAAGTGATAGTTCTTAGATTTGAGTCCATGTGTGAGCATCATGTACATTATTTGATGTAATATATATATATATATATATATATATATATATATATATATATATATTTTAAACGGTATACTTTTTGTCAGAATTATGATCCAACATTTTAATGTTAAAAGAATAAGATGATATATAAAGTATCCATGGCATGTCTGCCTGTTATGGTGTCCATAGTTTATGCCGATGGTATGAGGCTTTTCAACGGTCAGTCCTTCGAAATTTCAATTACCTGAGCTGTATCTTAACATTTTCTGTTTTTTGGTCAAATTCTGTTATTAAGTGAGGATTGTCTTTATAAAAAATATGCAGTTGTTTTCTTAAGAAAAGCCCAACCACCACATTGAAGTGATTGCCTGCAGCAAATCAGGATCTTTGGAATCAATTTTGGCATTTATGTTAGCTAGTAAAGTAGAATGTCGCTCATATTTTTTCTGGTATATAACTAATGAACTGCAACTTAAATCAAATAAAAGCGAGAACACAACAAGATACTCAGACAGAGTTCTGATATTGCTTACCTTTTAAGTTGTTCCTTGCGCATGTTATTTACCCCTCCAGCCTCAGTATGTTCTGTACCATGTAAAGGGATATCGGACTCATGATCAACTTCCTTACTGTCATCTGGAACCTCCGTATGGTCACATGAATTGCTATCATCCTAAAAAAAAGAAAAATCAATCATAGAAGCCACTATAATTTTAGTTAATTAGTTTTCTAACAATGAAAACTATATAATTTATCTACCCAGCAAGACTTCACCATCATTACTGGTGAAATACTGCAATAATTTTCTAACATTTTGTCCCCTGTCAGTTTTTAAAAGTTCTGTTTTGTACACTCCAATGGAAGGAAGATTAAGCAGAGATGTGCAATCACTGCACTTCTATGGAAACAAAGAACCTGTTGATAGCATAAGCTACAACAGAAAAGTAATTTGCAATATTAATAATATTACTGAATCAAAATTGATATCTAATCTTTGCTGCTCAACACTCTAGATTATGTACAACCTTTTGGAAATAAATAATTAAATGTCAAAACCAAGAATCATCACTGGTCTCTGATTGGAAATATGATACAATTAGAGACAGATTTTGCATATTTCTCTTGATTTACAGATACGTTCACATTAGATTAAATTTTTTAGCAAACTATTCAATCCAAACAAGAAAGAATTAGGTGAAAATTATTCGGAATAATACATTTACTGTCATCTTTTATGTATCTGACAATGCTTCTATATCTTGTTTGTGAAGGACTCATTGGAACACCATATTTATCTTGACTAGTTAAAATTTTATTTTTTCAACTTCCCCTCTCAATCAAATTAAACCACCATCTCACTTACCATGGTCTAGAAAAATGAGACTAAAGAATGATGTATTACATACCTAGTTAGGCTAGGGATTAAGTCTATGATTTTATGTCCAAGTTCAATTTTTTTTGTTAGCTTCATTATTTTTTTAGTATAATTTTAATAATGGTTATAGAATTCCATTGTGATTAAAATTAAAAAAATGAATTCCATCATAATTAGGGATGGGTTTGAGAGAATCACTAAAACATTGAGTTAGATTATGGAAGTCCTAGATGCCTTCCAGCTGTAATTTTGTGAAGACAATTTTAAGCAGACCTATCCTCCTAAACTATTTCTTTATGATCCTAATTTAGTAAGGATAGGCTTTTGAATGGGTTGGGTTGACCATGTTGGGTTGAGAAGGGATAATAATGGCACATAAGGCAAATCTTTATGGGTCAAGATTTCTCAATCCAGACCTGGGAAGGGGATGGGGTGAGGAGTGAGCTGAAACCATATCAACAAGGAAACTTATGCTTGACCCAGACCTGACAATAAAGCAGATAAAAATTTCTTAACCCAATGGTTCAACTTGAACATGAGTTCAAGTCAGGCTGATTGGAAGGGTTTGGAGTCTTTGGACTACTAAGTAAGGATTAAGGTGACGAGGTCTCCAATAGGCCTCTTGGTTGAGGAAAATAGAGATTTATAATAGATTCTTGTGAGGCTCGAAGAGCTTCCCTTCGTTCGTTGTTAAGCCAAAGTCCCAGGTCTCCAAGTCAACCCATGCTTTTCCAAAGAATCCTGCACCAATGTGTCACAAACGATCGTCGCGCACCCGCAACAACTCCGTTCAACGAATCGTTCGTCGCTCTCGTCTACATGTATAGCTGCTTGGCAGCATGTTTTGGCTTGGTTTTAAGTCCTTTTGCTTGTAAAAATATAAGTTCGAACAAGTTGCAGTGCTACAGTGCGACCGCTCACCGAACCGAGTAAAACAGCCCCAAAACAGCCCAAAACAGCTCCGTTTTTGCGTGCCACAGGCTGTTTTCTGTAGCCCGCTGCCGCACGCGAAATGTCAGCCATTTCAGCACCCTAGAACCACCCGGGTGGCACCATGGGGAATGGGGCTTCGGTATAGTGTCAAGCATTGAACAACCTTTCGCAAGTTCGCACGTTACCTTGACGGGAACTTGTTGTCGTGCCCGGCACCCAGTGAGCAGATGTTTGTGGACTTGCAGCTGTTCGTTCAACCCTCTAAAGTCCTTGTTTTCCTCCTCTCCCTCTTTACTCTTGTGCACGCAAGGTGCTCGCTAAATTGCCTATAAAGCTTCCCCTTTTCGCGAGACGTCAGGACTTGTTTGTCGCTCGTTCTTCGAACTAATCAACTTTCTCTTTTACAAGTCCTTCGGGACCTGCGAGAGGTTGCAAGTGGGTTGATCTTTGCGAATGCAAATCGCAAAAGCGAAGTGCGACTTAGGCAACGCAAGCTAAGTTCGTGTCTTTGCCGCAAAGGTGCCTTGCGACTTAGGCAACGCAAGCTAAGTTCGCGTCTTTGCCGCAGGCCCGCAAGGGTGCCTCACGACTTAGACAATTCTAGCTAAGTCCGTGACAATGTGGTATCAGAGCGGGCAAGCACTTCGAGCGAGCAGCGAAGGAACTTCGCAACTTCGCCATGGCAAAGCATCGTGGCGAATCAAGCAAGACGGGGCAAGCCGGACCCTTGCCCCAAGCAGCTGCAGGTGGGCTGCAAGTGCACACTCGCTCTCATGCTGTTGGAGCCGCTCAGGAGGAGCGCGGCAACGAACATGATGAGCGAGAAGTTGGCTGTTATCCGCGAGCGGAGGAGGCGCAATCTAGAGCGCCAACCGAGAAAAAGAGTCATAAGGAGAGACTCACAACGGTGGAAACCCGCTTGGATGTTCTTGAAGCGAGCTTGGAGGAACTCTACCGTGGCCAACGAAGGCTTGTTGGGGTAGAAAGCTCGCAAAAAGAAGCGGAGTCCAGGATCGACAAGGTTGAGGCCCTAGTCGACCGATTGTCAGATAACACCGAAGACTCTGTGCAACACCTACAGGAAGTTGTGGCGGAACTCACTTCAAGGGTGACCATGCTCATAAGAGCACTAAATGCGGGAGGAAGTAACACCCCCATTACGCCGCCACAAAACTTGAGGGTACCCGAGCCTCATGGTTATGGAGGAGCCAGAGATGCCAAAAAGCTCGAGAATTTTCTATTCGACATGGAACAATACTTTCGAGCTATGAGGCTTGATTCCGAAGAAACCAAAGTTTCTATAGCAACAATGTATCTAAACGGAAATGCAAAACTTTAGTGGCGAACCCGTTGGGAGGAGATCCAACAAGGTCGATGTCGAGTTGACACATGGGAGGACCTGAAGCGGGAGTTGAGAACTTAGTTCCTACCGGAAAATATAGAGTTCGTCGTAAGAAGGAAGTTGAGATAACTCCGCCAAAATACCTCCGTTCAAGACTACGTGAAGCAATTTTCTGCGTTAATGTTGGACATACAGGACATATCCAAGAAGGATAAGCTGTTCAGCTTCCTCGATGGTTTGAAGCCATGGGCTCAATAAGAACTACATCAAAGCAATGTCGCCGATGTGATCGGGGCAATTGCTGTCGCAGAAAGACTCACCGACTTTGTTTCCTCCGAAGATCCAGGAAAAAGGAAACAATCTTCAAGCAATCACCCTCCAAAATATTCTCGAGGGAAGAAGCTCGGGGGCGAACAGAGGAAGAAGAGTTCCCACAAAGGGCCAAGCCTGAAAGGCAAGGCCCTGAAACCTGACGGATGCTTCTTGTGCGAAGGGTCGCACATGGTAAGGGGGTGCCCACAAAAACAAGCACTCAATGCTTTAACAGCTTCCATCCACCCCCCCAAATCGGACAAGGGCAAGGCTGTCGCTCTTAGTTCAAGTAGTTCTAAATCCAGCAATGACGGTGAGGAGTCGCAAGGACCCCGGATGAGAGCAATGCGTTTGTTGAACGCCATGCGGGGTCAAGTGGGGGAGAACACGAAGACAAGACTATAAAAAGCAGGAAGTGGCGAGCTGATATACGTAGACATTAAGCTCAATGGCCAAACGACCCGTGCAATGGTAAACACGGGTGCGACCCACAACTTTATCGCCGATCGAGAAGCAAAGCGACTTGGGCTGATCTTAGAGAAGAGCCTAAGTCGAATGAAGGCGGTGAACTCGGAGGCCAAGCAAATCTCCGGGTTGGCAAAGGGAGTCCCCATCAAAATCGGAACGTGGAGCGGGAGCATAAACATGATGGCGGTGCCACTGGATGACTTCCAAGTGATTCTTGGAATGGAATTTATGCACGCGGCCAAGTTGGTGCCAATATCGTTCCTTAACTCCCTATGTGTGATGGGAGGTGACGACCCCTGTGTGGTTCCCGTCTCTCGGAGAGGAGCAAGGGAACCCCAACATATATCGGCATTACAACTAAAGAAAGGGGTGCAAAAAGGTGAATTAACATTCGTGGCTGTTATGAAGCTATAGCCACTCGATGAGAAGGCCATTCATGAACCTGTTGTGGTGGTGAACATCCTGAAAGAGTTCACTGACGTTATGCCACCCGAGTTGTCGAAGACTCTTCCGTCACGCAGAGGCGTGGATCACAACATCGAGCTGGAGCCGGGAGTAAAGCCTCCAACGAGACCACCCTACCGCATGCCCCCGCCAGAGTTGGCAGAACTTAGAAAGCAGTTAGGTGAACTACTAAACGGTGGTCTCATCCGCAGCTCTAAAGCACCATTCGGAGCTCCAGTTCTCTTTCAGAAGAAATAAGATGGGAACCTCCGACTATGCATCAATTACCGAGCCCTCAACAAAGTGACGGTAAAGAACAAGTATCCCATCCCGCTCATCGCGGACTTGTTCGACTAGTTGGGCAAAGCCAAATATTTCTCAAAACTCGACCTTCGGTCGGGGTATTGGCAGGTGCGCATTGCTGAAGGCGACGAAGCGAAGACTACCTGCGTGACCAGGTATGGAGCGTTTGAGTTCTTGGTGATGCCTTTCGGCTTAACCAACGCTCCGGCCACGTTCTGCACTCTCATGAACTAGCTATTTAATGAGTATTTGGATAAGTTCGTGGTCGTCTACTTAGACGATATCATCGTCTACAATCAAACACTCGAGGAGCATGTCAAGCATCTTCGGATAATCTTCAAGGTTCTCAGGGAGAACACTTTGTTCGTGAAAAGGGAGAAATGCTACTTTGCCCAAACGGAGATCTTATTCTTGGGGTATCGAATCGGTGATGACTCCATTCGGATGGACAAATTAAAGTTGCAAGCGGTTGCGGAATGGCGAACTCCAAAGAAGGTGCCAGAGTTGAGATCCTTCCTTGGCTTCGTCAACTACCATCGACGCTTCATAGCAGGGTACTCGAAGTGTGCAACTCCATTGACGGAGTTGCTGAAGAAGGAGCAGCCTTGGAGGTGGTATGATAAATGTGAGATTGCATTCCAAGATCTAAAGGCTGCTGTATTAGAAGAACCGGTGCTTAAATTGTCGGACTATGGGGAGCCCTTTGAAGTCCATACAGATGCTTCAGACTTCGCTATTGGGGGAGTACTGATGCAGGAGGGTCATCCGATGGCCTACGAGAGCCGCAAACTCAATGAGACCGAGCGGCGGTATCCGGTGCACGAGAAAGAGATGACAGCGATGATCCACTGTCTACGAGTTTGGCGACACTACCTTCTTGGATCGCGATTTGTACTAAAGACGGAAAACATCGCTTTGAGTTATTTCCAAACTCAGAAGAAACTCTCCCCAAAGCAGGCACGATGGCAGGACTTTCTAGCTGAGTTTGATATGGCAATGGAGTATAAGCCCGAAAGGGTGAATGTCGTGGCCGATGCATTGAGTCGGAAAGTGGAGTGTGTGAATGTCGTGCAATTGGAGGGCAGAGGCCAAGCAAGTCAGTTGCACTCCAACTTCCTTTCCAGGATCAGGGATGAACTGTACAGTGATCCCCAGGCAGAAGCCCTGATACAACTCATTAAAGAAGGCAAGACACGACGGTTTTGGGTTCAGGAGGGACTCGTTTACGCCAAAGGGAATAGGGTCTATATTCCTCGAGTGGACAATCTGAGACGTGAACTCTTAAGAGAGTGTCACGATTCCCTTTAGGCTGGACACTCAAGCATTCATAGAACCTTGGCTCTCGTGGAGAGGGCCTTCTATTGGCCGAAGATGAGGACTGATGTGGAAGAATATGTTCGAACGTGCGTCACTTGCCAACAAGACAAGGTGGAGCAACGAAAGCTGGTGGGACTTTTGGAGCCGTTGCCCGTACCAGAAAGGCCATGGGAGAGCATTTCCTTGGACTTCATATTAAGCTTGCTCGTAGTAGGGAGACTCGGATCGATACTCGTGGTAGTCGATCGATTTTCTAAGTATGCAACTTTCATTGCTGCTCCCTTACACTGTTCAGCAGAGGAGGTGGCCAAGCTGATGATGAAGGATGTGGTAAAGTATTGGGGAGTCCCACACAATATCATCAATGATCGAGACGCTCGGTTCCTGGGACGATTCTGGACCGAGCTATTCAAATTGTTGGGGTCGAAGTTATACTTCTCCACAAGCCTCCACCCCCAGACGGATAGCCAGACTGAAAGGATAAACTTGCTCCTAGATCAATATCTTCGGCACTACGTGAGTGCCAACTAACGAGATTGGGTGAAGTTGTTGGATATTGCCCAATTCTCCTACAACTTGCAGCGGAGCTCTGTGTCCAACAAGAGCCCCTTCGAGATCATTACAAGGCAACAACCGTCAACTCCTCACACCATGGTAATTGGGTATATTGAGAGTAGTTAGTCAACCTACCACTTTGCAAGGGAGTGGCACTGGAATGCAGATATTGCGCGGGCTTGGAGAAGGCGGCAAAAAGAATGAAGAAGTGGGCAGACTTGGGAAGACGATCGCAAGAGTTCAAGATCGGCGATTTGGTGTTGGTCAAGCTCCAACCAGCATCACTCCAATTCTTTAGGAACAAAGTACATAAAGGATTAGTGCGCAAGTATGAAGGGCCATTCCCAATTATCAGCAGGGTGGGCAACGTCTCTTATAAGTTGCAGCTGCCAGCGTGGTTCAAAATTCACAATGTTCTTCATGCCAGCAACTTGAAAGCCTACCACTCGGATCCGCAATATGCTTCCCGAAGTGTTCCAACTCAGCTACCTCCCACCACAGCCTCCTACGAGAAGCGAGTTGAAACCATTTTAGCGGACCACAAGATAAAGCTACCTACTGGAGCTGAACAAACCGAGTACTTGGTGAAGTGGCAAAAGGTTCCCCGAGCTGAAGCCAGTTGGGAGCCTGAAGACGCCCTACGACATAAGAAGCAATCATCAACAACTATCAACAAGCGTCGACGAGGGCGTTGACAGTTTGAGTGGGGGAGAATGTCACGAACGGTCGTCGCACACCCGCAACAACTCCATTCAACGAATCGTTCGTCGCTCTCGTCTACATGTACAACTGCTTGACAGCATGTTTTGGCTTGGTTTTAAGTCCTTTTACTTGTAAAAATGTAAGTTTGAATAAGTTGCAGCGCTACAGTGTGACCGCTCACCGAATCGAGCAAAACAACCCCAAAATAGCTCCGTTTTTGCGTGCCACGGGCTGTTTTCTGCAGCCCGCTGCCACACGTGAAACGTCAGCCATCTCAGCACTCTGGAACCACCCGGGTGGCACCATGGGGGATGGGGCTTCGGTATAGTGTTGGGCGTTGAACAACCTTTCGCAAGTTCGCACGTTACCTTGACGGGAACTTGTTGTCGCGCCCGGCACACGGTGAGCAGCTATTTATGGACTTGTAGTTGTTCGTTCAACCTTCTAAAGTCCTTGTTTTCCTCCTCTCCCTCTTTTCTCTTGTGCACGCAAGGTGCTCGCTGAATTGCTTGTAAAGCTTCCCCTTTTTGCGAGACGTCGGGACTTGTCCATCGCTCGTTCTTCGAACTAATCAACTTTCTTTTTTACAGGTCCTTCGGGACCTGCGAGAGGTTGCAAGTGGGCTGATCTTTACGGACGCAAATCGCAAAGGCGAAGCGCGACTTAGGCAATGCAAGCTAAGTTCGCGTCTTTGCCGCAAGGGTGCCTCGTGACTTAGGCAACGCAAGCTAAGTTCGCGTCTTTGCCGCAAGGGTGCCTCGCGACTTAGGCAACGCAAGCTAAGTTCGTGTCTTTGCCGCAACGGTGCCTCACGACTTAGGCAATTCCAGCTAAGTTTGTGACAGGCATACCGCCTGGCAGGTCTTCCCTTTCCACCAGAAAGTACACGATGTATGGGAGACCTATTCTATGGTGCCCACCTTTTCTCAAACTTTTTGTTAGAGTGCCTGCTTGTTATCTCATAGTGGTGCTGTTGTATATAATTTCTATTTTGCATTCTACAAAAGCTACAAAATCATATTAGAGCATAATTTTTGTTTACCAGCAACTTCATCTGCATCAAAGCGGGGCCATATGTGTGTATAAACTACTCTTTTTAGAAATATAAATTTGAAGGATAAATAATGCAGCTCCTTAAATTAACGAAAAGGGTTCTGTATGGTGTATATGTATTATATTGAAATGCTTTTATAATAAAAATGAAACATATACAAATATAATTTGACATTGGACTATTAAATGGTTACCTCACTGCTGATTTTCTCATCCTGGTGGGTTGTTTTCCTCAGCATGAGTTCCTCTTCCATGTTCTGCACTTTGTTCATTAACTCGACATTCTCCTGCTCAAGATTTTGAAACATTCTTTGGTACTCACTGTTTGTTCTTTTTATCCTACTAAGTTCATTCTTCAATTCTGCTTCATAGACATATGATGCTTCTTTTACTGAAAGGTCACTCTCCAGCCTCACAAGTTTTTCTTGCAAGGCGATTTTACTGCGCCTATCATCTTGACCATCACTTAAAGCCTTCTGCATAATGGAAACTTTCTCCATCAAGACTGTATTCTCTGCTTTCAATTCTTCACTCTCTTGTGTTACCGACTCCAACAACAACTCCAATTTTCGCTTTTCAAAGTCTGCCTCATCAAGAGAACCTTTAAGGTCCAAGACTGAATTTTGAAGATGAAAGAGTTTTTGCAATTGAACTTCCAATCCAGAAATCTCTTCCATTGCGTGCTGTTTTTCATAGTCAGAAGTTTTAAGCCTTAGTTCTAAATCGGTTGCCAATTTTCTGTATTTCTCTTCACTATATTTGACACCCTCCATTATTCGTTGCATATGCTCAATGTCAGCCATCAACATTTCCTCACTTTGTTTAGAAGCATTAAGCAAATCAACTAATCCTTGAATCTTATTCTTGGACTCTTGCTGGAGAGCTTGTAAATCAGTCTCATACAGCTCAACTTTTGAATTAACTTCCTGAAGACTACATTCAAATCTTGCTTTTTCTGAACGTAGGAGAGATGCTTCATGAATTGCATCTGATGCTACTTTTTCACGTTCGTCATAATTTAATGACATTTGTGCAGTAAGGTCAGCTATCTCTTTCTCAAGGTTCTCAACTTCAACTGTTATCTCTAATTCAATCCTATTTAACAAAATATGTACCTTCGCTATTTTATCTTCATGTTCCTTGTGATCTTGGAACATTTTCTCAAGTTGTGACAATAGTGACTTCTCCTTCGATCCAATGTCTTTTTGCAGCGAAGAAAGTTTCAGTTCTAAAAGATCAATTTGGTCACAGAAATCAAAATCCTTCTTTTTTGATTCATTCAAGTCAACTTCAAGACGTGTAATGCGTTCATGCAGTTCCAGTTTCTGCCTCTTCAAGTCTCCAGTTAGATTCTGGAGAGAGTTGCACTCTTCAATAAGATTTTCAATTGTAGCTTGCAGTTTCAAGTTTGATCTCCTTGAAATATCTGACTCCTCTAATGCTTCTGATAACCGCTTTTGTGTCTCTTGCAGTTTTTGTTTTAGTTCTGCTTTCTGCATCTCCATTTCATCTCTCTGTTGTTCAACTTCATCCTTCAATTCTTCAATAAGAGAAATGGTATCTTCGAGTTCCAATCGGTTGGACTCTTTCTCATTCGTTATGTATCTTAGTTGGGCTTCTAAACCAGATATGCGTTCTGATAATTTTACATTGTCTTGTTCAAGCTCAGATACATGCAACTCTAGTTCATTTTTGCAACTTTCAAGTTCCATTGACTTTCTTTCAAGAGCCTTATTAGAAGAAACATGATATTCAATTTGACCGGTAAGCACCATTAAATCATGCTCCACATGTTCCAAGTGTTCGGATGTGTCACTACTTTCTCTACGTAAAGAAGCAAAATCTTCCTCCAATTGACATTTCTCTTTCTGAAGATAGGAAATAAGATCTTCTAGCTCCTTGTTAGAATGTTTGAGTCTATCTATCTCTTGTTCCTTAAGCAATAAGTCAGACTGGAACTCATGCTCAAAAATTTCCTTGCTTCTGGTTTTATTTCCTGCATATTCAGGTTCTTGTTCCATAAAACCTTCATCTTTTAGCTGGTCTGGAGCTTCTGTATTATTTATTCTCTGGTTGATCCCAGAGCTTTCATGTTGAGACATAGAGTTGCATCTGAAAATGTTTTCTCTTAATAAAGTATTTAACTCATGCAAATTTTTAGTAATATCCTCTGCCAGATTTTTCTGCGAGATGGGATCTGTAGTTGGAAGTGTTGAATCAGTATCACTTCCACACACATTTTCAGCATCGATGCTATCGTTAGCAAGCAAGTTTCTTGCTTGAGCTAAAGCAAGATGAGTTTGCTTATCCATTTCAAACAATACAGTTTGCATATTTGAGGAGCTGAATGACTCTTCATTTTCAAATCCTTTCATAGGAAAAGCATTTAAACCCTCCAAGTCAGTGTCAATGTTTAAGTTAAGTTTTTGCTGTAGATTGGATAACTCTATGTTCATTTCTTCGAATTCCTTATTGCTTTGGTGGAGCTTTGTCTCGAAAGAACTTGCTTCATCCTTATAATGTTGTAGTTCTTTCTCAAGATAAGCAGATGCTTTCTCAAGATCCTTGAGCTTAGCTGACAATGGTGGAGTCATGACTTCCTTCTTTACAAGCTCATCCTCAATTTCATAGATATGAGATGTAAGCAAACCATTTTCATACTCACAATTATTAGATAAATTATGATCATGATACTCTATAGACCTAGAACCATGTGATTGGCTTCCTTTATCAGTATCTTTGCTAAATTCCTTCAACTTAAATATGAGATCTAGGTTTTCTTCTGTAAGTTCAGCACAGTCCTGTTCTAGTTCATGCACTTTATTTTTAAGTACCTCAACTTCTTTTATCAGATCAGAATGATTTCCATCATATTCATATTGCTGCTCATTCTTGACAATGTTGGGTGACTCTAGCTTAACAGTTTCTTCTTCTTTCAGAGATACTTTTCTCTCCCATTCAGACTCATTTTCCAAAGACTTTTGACTCCTCTCTTGTTTTTCACGTTCATTTACACAGTTCTGCTGTGAAAGATTAGCTATTTCCAAACGCTGTTTCTCTGTAATTTCTTCTAATTCCTGAAGAATAGCAACAAGCTCAATGTTTGATTCTTGGGTTTTTCTCAGCTGTTGAGTTAAATTGGCATTGGAGTCGTTCTGAAACTTCAGCTCATCCTCCAGTTCCTTCTGAACATGAACCAAATCCTCATTTTTAAAATTGATAATATCTGTTTGTTTTGACGTTGATTCCTCTAATGCTGCTTTTAGCCGTTCAACTTCTAGCTTTAAAGAGTCACGTTCACTGGATGCAGCTGAAAGCTGCCTATCCAGATTTACCTGATGCTTGGATTTCTCAGAATTTTCCTTCTTTAAAAGCTCAAGATCCAGTTTCAACTGCTGAGAATGTCTCTCCCACATCTTAACTTCATCACGGAGTTCCTCTATCTCTTCAGCAGATTCAAGTAAATCCTTTGAAGAATCAGAGGGCCTTAACGATGGCACTGTTCCATGTTCTGAAGTCTGTGCGGCCATGTCTTGCCATTGATTGTTATGTACTGAAGAAACTGATGCCCTAGAGTTGAAAGATGATGGATTTGATCCTCCAGGACCTGTGCTATAAGTTGCACTTATGTGGGAACCAGATGAATCTTGTCTTCCAATGTATTGTCCCCCATTTAAGCTGTTTTTGGGTGAAAGTCCTGTCCTGCTTAAACTATCCCCTGAGTCAGAACTATGACGTGACCCTGATGCTGAGAAGCTTGTATCCTATCGAAAAGACATAAAAAAAAATGTTAATAAGCAAAAAAATATAAAGAAAAGACATTATCACTTCAACTTCAAATGTCTTGCATACGGTTTATTATTTTTTCTCTGATGATTTTTTTACAACTTGAGCTTGTAGAATCGGCTTTGCTACCTTTATTTATAATCTACCATCCAGGGTTCTAGACACTTGTGCTGATGTTGATGTTACAACCTTTGATTTCAGATGCTTTCTAACATCTCTCTTTTGAAGATTGGTTTGCATTGCTAGAGAGTATGAATTTTATAGCAATGCAGTCAAACAAAGTGGGTATTAGTTTCTTGCAAACATATAATAAAAGCAATTGATGGATGCTATTCTGATAAGAGGATCTAGACTCTTGATAGAATGAGAGGTGCGATGAGCAGCGCAATGTGTTAGGTCTAGAATCAAAAGAGTTGAGCATGAGAAAGTCATGGACATATCAAAGATCCTTATGCTTGCAAATGAAAAGGCCAAAACCGTATATGCAGGGTCTGACAAGGAAGATGGAAGGGTTTATAGCCAAGTAAAAGAAAAAGATCATGTTAGAAAATTAAGGTTTCTAGGTAGCACATAAATATTGGACTGATACCAGGCAATGCCAACATCTTGTAGCAATAGCAGTTGCCACCAGTTATAAATTGGATTAAGTGATATATAAAACCTGATGTGATAACATGCATATTTGCCTAAAACAGCTAAAGGATGTAACAGGAAAGTTGGATCATATTAACTAAATATCTCAAAATTTTGATTTATGATAGATATGCATACATGTACCTTCAACTAATGTTAATAAACCAAATGAAATAAACAAAGGAAAAGGAGAATGAAGCTAATTTTTCTAAGCAAATAACAGTGTTAATTTTGTGCATGAGAATCACACCCTATTTCCAGACTCATCTGGATAAGAATTATTGCCGAAATGATTACTTGAAGAAGATCCAACACTTTTATTAATTAAATTGTCAGATCCATCTGATTTGCTGTCCAGTTCATCATTATTAGTTTGATCATCGAGATGAGACGTTTCTTTCCAAGATTTTCCGACCCTGCAGCAAAATATACCATTAGCAACATCTATAGGTAACATCGGGATATAGAACACGATTTGTAACAACTTAAGATCCATCGAACCTGGATTTTGATATTGGGGTACAACACTGAATCTTGACCTGCACAGTAGTGGAAATGGAAAAAATTGTCATTTCAACACTTGAAAGACAGCCATTTTTCATGGCTCCAACTATTGATGCATGCAAAAGCCTGTGAGACAAATACAAGGGTTGTCTGCACAAAAGGGCTATAAGGCAACATGTGGTCTGGAAATAACATTAGCATGTAAACAGAAAGAAGAAGGAAATATATGAGGAATATTTAAGACAGCCCTAGGTTTAGACATCTACATTAATGTCATAAATCAACAAAATTTTTAATTCACCAACAACAGATCAACAATGGATATTCCAGAGGTAGTCCCTCGTGTCTTCTCTTTCAAGCCATGATTTGTATGTCAAACCAGAAACATTTTCAGAGGAATGCTGTTTAATCTCCATGTTTGTGCAATTTCTCACAAAACCAAAAGACAATATGTTTAAGCAAAGGGTGCTCTTTCCAGCCTGTGTTTTCTCACAAATCTTCTGCAAATATGGACCTATATGTGGTATGCCATTCAAAAAGTTAATTTAATTCAACACAAGTGCCGATGAGTACAGGAGCTAAGTTAACTTCATTTACTAATCTATATCTAAATTATGTTTTTAAATAGTACTCTCCATCAAATTGGCAAGTAATGAAAATGTCAGCTAGCCTAGCTGGTAGAGAGTGACGAAGATGTCAGCTAACGAAGATGTCATTTAGATGAAACGAACAAAACTACCACCACCTTTCTTTTTTACTCACAAAAATCCATGGAATTTAGTGCTTGCCCGAGTAAGTCGAGGCTTCGATTAGGGAACAGCAAGGATATTTTGACTCTTTTGACTAATTTGACTCTTTTGCCTGACTTTTTTACTATTTTGACTCTTCGACGGATTGATTTCTGTTGTAACACATCTGGTTCAGTGAACCAGGTTCACCAGTTTCAAGGTGCCCCTTTTCTTGTTATTTTCGTTTCAGATTAGAAGAGAACTGATTGTTTAGATTTTGTCTAGCCTTCCAGTTTCAGATTCACCAAATGTTTAGAATCTTCCTGTTTTCTGATCTAGTTTTTAATCTTCAACTTGTTTGTTCCTTAATATATCTATTGCACAAAATCCTTGGTTCAAATCCCTCTCATTTTTCACATGTTTAATTCATTGGTTCTTTTGACCTTGATTTACACAAGATGAATATTTTTAACACAATTGTCATGTTTTTATGTTCTTTTTACATCACTATAACTCAAAACTCCAGAGAAATATCAGTTTCTCAATTTTGACCTATGTGTCTTTTGATGTTCAACCTTCTCTGAAGTTAGTGCTTCACTATTGTTCGTAGTATCCATCTCAAGTCTGACGATTTTTAGTTTTCACTGAATCTTATATACTTCACCTAATTCTTTTTTCAGGAAGTTCAACATACTTGTCTAGAGTTCATTTTTGCTTTTCATTGTCGTAACTACTGGACCATTACTCTTTATTTTATCCATAATTTGCTTCCAACTCATATTTCTTTAATTAATTTCTACTCGACAAACTAATATTTTGCTTTATCATTGGCAAATTTGTCATGTCAAAATGATTCTCTTTCCTCTGGAAAGCACTGGAGCTGAAGCAGCATCTACTATCTTTCAGGATTCTAGTTCCAACAATTTCGCATAGACCATCATGCTAGCTGTCCAACATATTTTTTGTTTCCTTTTTGTCTTTTTGATCCATTTAATTTCTTTTACAAGATTAGCCTAATATAATAACAAACCAAAATTTCATAGTTCATCATCCACATATTCACCAAATTTTAAATCATTGTACAAATTGACTTCGGTGAATGAAGAAAGAGATGACAAACTGAGAAGTAATAAACCAATAAAAATTATGAGAACACTATTCTAAGCAAAGCATTGTTTACATAATATCAATCAATAGTAACAACTATAATATAAAAAATATCAATATTATTTAGGAGAATGCTTTGCATGATAACCGAACTATATATGCCAATTGAGGTACTAATGGGAACAGTAAAGTAAAGAAAATTGTCTTATATGATATGTGGCTACCAGATTGTACCTTATTGTAACAATTACATGGAACTCATCTGACACAATTATTGCTCATTTACACATCAAAAGAGAACCAACATGATTCTGTGAAAATAATGGCACTTAACATTTGTATCCTTCCACTGCATTAGATTCTGCCTTCAATAGAGCAGTCAAGAACCTGAAGCATTCAAATTTAGTAGCCCAACCTCATCTGATCACATTCAGGATGATAGAGTTTGTTATGTTTCTTCTTTAGGAGAGAGTAACTACTGTCTAGGATTTTTGCCTTTGAACTCATTTGATGAAACAGAAGACTTGAATAAATTATCTTACGTGCTATGGGAGTGTAAAGAATCTTCACAACTTTAAGACATATAATAAAAACTATCGAAATCAAGTCAAACTAATTTTCTTTCGAGAGTCAGAGTAATTTTCACCTGTAAAGTTGTCCCAGAATCACACTTCTTTAATGGAAGAAGAAGAGGACCGATTTCTCCTGAACTCAGATAATCTGCTAGGTTCAAGGTAACCTCACCAATAACTACAGACCTAGAAGAAGCCTGCACAATAAATGGATTTGAGTAGATGTCTTCACTAACTTCTATCCAATGAAAACAGAGTGGAATGTGTTCATTATTAAGATGACAACGACATTTAATTTAAGTAATACAAATAAACAAAGTTATGTGTCATACTGGGGAAACAACAATCTTAAATCGACATTCTTCAAGCTCTTTAGATGCATCATCTTGAGACACCCATATAGACTCTGTCTCAGTCCACTGACAATTTCCACTTCTCACTGTAGCTCTGCCAGTTCTTGCGATTGTTTTTCCAGACTCCACTGAGACAATAGAAAGAAGAAGTTTGTCCCATCCTCTGGGAACCTGTATGATCAAAGAAGAGAATGAAATGCGTGTTTTTCCGATTTGCTCATAATAAGCACATTCTAGATTTTATTTCAATTATCCTTGGAACAAAAAATTCCTACAAAGGTTACAAATACAAAAGGCAACAAAAAGAATAATCATGGATAAGCTATAAACCAGGCTTCAATACTAATACTGACATCCATCTGCAATTGTTTGATACCTCACATTTAAGGATCAACTAGGTTCATGTGATACATGCCAAGTTTTTCAGTGTCTTGGGTCAGTAAACTCAAGGTGTTAGTGGGTAAAATGTTATAGAGATTTATTCTTGCTATGAAGATCATAGAATGATGGAATATCATTATTTCAATTTGTAAATCTGACACTGTCGAAGAGCTTATTGATGTCTAAGTGAGAAATACTACTACTACTTCCCACAAAAAAAAGGAAAGGAACTATTGCAACAGGCAAAATGAAGACAATTGCGAAAAACAAATCCGAAAAGTTTAAGAAAAAGTTCAGAAGCCTCGTGAAGAGCTCTAAAATAGAAGGTACCTCACTAATCTGCAGTTGCCACTCACAACCAGTTCGCCATTTGTAATGTTTTCAACATCTCTAAATATTAAAAAAAAACTTACTGACATTATTCTGTGTCACATGTGCTAGTAACAGGGTCAAAATTCTAGTTAAATTACCATTTTAATATGCACATGAAATAGGGGACCTCTTATCATTAGCTCAGCAAAAAAAGGCAGAAAATTTATTCTACAAACTGAGGTCATATTCAGGAATTGAAGTTGCCAAACCAATTTTTCTTCAAATCGATCCGTATGTCAATTCATGAATACTTTCAGCAACCACCCACTGCAACCTTTTCCCGCACAGTACTCTATTTTGTATCAAGAAATAGGATGTTAAAAGAGTAAGCTTCAAAGGCAGATTATTTTTATGCCTCATTGTAGTAAAAAGGCAATCGAATTATTCGTTCATCATCATATGCTTGAAATCTTGCGGTATTCCATTCTTTTTCTCCACCGTTCATAAAAAATGATTTCATCAAAGTCATAGTTCAAGCACATTTCTTTCTCGTAGACTCAACGTTGCCAACCATTGCATATAGAAACAAATTAGGGTCGGTAACATGCATTAGCGGAATCACACGATATATCGATGAAATCCTGAGAGCCAAAGCGTAAACCGAGGCACCTCCTGACCCCAGCGACGGCAAACAGATGGAACACCAGAATGACAATAATCAAACGAGATGAGATTGAGAGAAAAAGGCACCTTGACGGCCTGCAGATTGGAGAGCTTGAACTCGACCTTCTCCCCGAACCGGTCAGACCTGTACCGATGCAACTTGAACATCTCCTCCCCCTCTTTGATTCCCGACGCCTCTTCCTCCTCCTCTAGATCGAATACAAATGCCCTCTACTCGATCGAAAAGGAGAGGAATCTTCGCAAGAAAGCAAAAAAGAAGAGACGAATTCCCCTCGCCTCTCGTGGTGGGAGGTCGGAGATGAGAAAGAGAGGCGACCTCTTTTTTTTTTGTTTTTTTCCCTTCTCGTTTTATCCTCCTTTTTTACGCTCTGATGCGAATACTAAAATTATTCGTTGAGGCGGTCGCAAGGCGACGAATTTTTGATGCAGTTGGCAGCTTCAGGTGCGACGCGGTGGGCACACGACACTCCTGCCTTAGCTTTCCCTGCTGGGGATCCTCTCCAACAACTTAACGATACAACCACATAAACCGACCATCTCGAAAATGGACGGTCAGAACCAGCGGATGGTAGGGGAGCGGGAACGAGGTGGACGGTTAGCCGCGGAAGGACGATCGGGGAGGGGCCATGGCCTTGTATGCGATCCTCACCAACTCCCGTGCGACCCCATTTAACGAAAAGGTTTGCAACGATTCCGTTGACCGAGAAGCCCGGTGGTTTCGATCGGACGGCGGATGATTTGCAATCCGAAGATGACTCGTACAGCACGGGATAGCGACGTTGGTGTAGAGAGCGAGGTTTCTGCGCCATCGCTAGGATCTGCTCCACGAGATGCTCTAACCAAACTTCAAACGAAGCTATCAACGGCCATCGTAGCCCGATGGAAACCAGCAGGCGATCCACCAGGCAATCGATGCCCACGTGGCATTCTTCCAGAGGAGAGATCGTACCAGGCCCACTGGTTCATCGCTTAATATGATCTGCACTTAAAAAGTCCATTGCTGCCACGGAAATGCATGCCTTTCCATATCAATGTTCTATTTATTAATTTGGTAACCATAAGTGATTGATGTTTCATTAATACTCGATCTCTTATATTATTAGATGAGTCAAAATGTAGAAAACAGATTAGAGCATAATAAAGACGGAAATGTTACAGGGGAGCATGTAAGGTTTATTTAGTAAAGTTAACTATAAGATATTTGATTACGACTTAGATAATTTGAAGTTATTATAGATAAATCTACGTAATACAGTTAAAATTCATATATTGTCATCTGGTATGTGATATTACAGCCTATTCGTAATTTTTTTTTAAAAAGAAGGAGATGAGCTACACAAGGAAAATATTTATGAGGAGAAATGAAAAAGAAGATTAAAAGTAGTCCTACATTAGTTAAAAACTAAGTGCATCAGATTACAAATGATGCATGTCTTCTGATGCGACTTTTTTCTCCCTTGAGTGTTTCATCATGCGTCTTTTTTGTCTGATGCAATCCGGTTTTTACAATGCACGTGCACACAGCCCTTGCTCACAGGGCTTCCACCGGTGGTGTTCCTTAAAAACATTTGACTGTAAGTTTCCTGATGTATGTATGTTTCCTCTGGAAGTGCTAGAGCTAAGCAGATTGCTATAAAATAGCAATTATTTACTGGTCTTAGTTAAACAATGCCAATTATTTACTGGTCTCCTGTTGTGCATGAAATATGTGCATACGGACGTTAGTCTTAGGTTTTTTTCGTTGCTTGGCTAGTATAAAACCTGTGTACTGCTTTTGTCGTTGGTTACGCATATCATGTTTACCAAACATGTCGCTAGGAATATATAACTTCATACTAAGAATGGTTCAAAAGACGCTGCCCTGATTACATCGGTATTCATAATTAGACAATCAGGAAAATAAGCCATCGAGTTTTCTAATGGTTTCGTATATTGTAGTTTAGAATTTTCATATAGTCATGATTTTGTTTTAATTAATAAACATTTTTTTCAAGGTTCGGAAATCCCCGTGCATTAATGTTTGGATTCGCCACCATGAGGAGATCAGAAATCGCAGTTCCATCAGAAGGCATCGTCTTCTCGTGGTAGCTCGCTTACAGTTTTTGACTGGGAGAAATCGGCCGTGCTGCTGGACAACCGTGTAAGGATAACATCGCTAAACCAAGTTCCGAATAATAATTAATACTACCTGGACAACCCAAAGACGGAAGAGAGGGAAGAAGTTAAACAAGCAAATCTCAAGACGGAACAGCGAAGAAATTGGACGAGCAAATGTCAGTTGTTTCCTTCACTGCGAATGACCATGCATCTATTACGAACAAGCCACGACAACACACATCATGCAACCTTTGGAAATTGGAGAAGACTAATACATAAAGACCATAGTCTACTCAATCCCAAGGAATGGAGGAAGATTCGGATCTAAAGAAAGCCCTGTAGAGAAAACTGGCAATAAAAAAAAAATAAAGGAAAAGGAAAAATCAAAACACTCAGCAACGCTTCCGCCTACTCCACAGACCGAGTTACAGTGGAAGCAGGGGGAGGTTGAGAAAGGGTAAAGCGGCTTGAGTGACTGTGAGACAAAAGAAAAATGTGCAACACTGTCAAATGCGAGTTTCTTTCCCTTTTTCTTTGTCTTCTAAAAGAGAAGACTTGTTGCGGTGTTTGGTGAGATGCTTCAGCACTGCGAACGCTTGCGGCAGCCGAGGGCGCCCGCGTCGGAAGTGATGGATCCAACCATGGACGACGACTTGGCTCCGAGGCTGGAGGCCTTGGCATAACTCGCGGAGGCTCCGGCTCCGGAGGGGGTGAAGTAGGCACCGTTCAGCAGAAGGTCGCCCTCGGATCTCCAGTTCCAACTCTTCCACACGTTTGAGTCCGTTTCTACCCTTTTGGTCACCTGTTCAACGCAAGCGATCATATACAGGTCCAGTCAAGGAATGCGAGCGGTATCGACAGAGCGACTAGTAAGGATGTCATTACCTCCTTGGCAAATCGGTTGGTGGGAGCGAGGTATCTGTTACCCTGGCTATTGATGGTCGGGTCGGCACTTCCACCAATGGCGTACATCTCCCAGTGGGTGTAATCATTGTTCACCACGTGGAAATACCCATGCCTGCACCTGTATTTTACCGCAGTCGAAGACAATGGGTCAACTTGGAACTTCCAGAAGAACAGATCCGTCCTTCATTTGGGAGAAGCAGAAAGAGATATATGAGGTACATAAATATACCTGGGCATTCTCTGGATGAGACCTTCGCCAAAGTGGTTGAACGCAATGGTGACTTGCATGGCCTTGTCCCTGACATAGGAGTCGCTGTGGCCCAAGAGCATCACCTGCGTAAAGTAGACCCGGGTTTTACTGCGATGGAGACTGCGTGTACTAACTAGTACAGCAGATTGAGGAGTGTACCTCGTTGTGGTGGGTGAAGTAATTGTTGGAGATGGTGATGGCGGTGGATCCCATGACGGCATCGACGAGGCCATCGGCGCAGTTGGAGAGAGAATTGTGGTCGACCCAGATATGGCTGGCGCCGAAGATGGACACGCCGTCGCCGTCGGCCATCGTCCTCCAGCCGTAGTGGGAGGGGGAGCTGCGGACCATGGCGTTCCCGGTGGGTTTACAGTCGTGGATGTGGAGACCGTGGATGATGACGTTGGTGACGAACTGGATGGTGATGCAGGCGCCGTTTGCGATGTGGACGTTGGCGCCGCGGCCGTCGATGGTCTTGAAGCTGTTCATGATGAGTTCCTGCTTGAGGGTGATGACCATGTCGCGCTTGAACACGATCCAGAGGGGCTTGTCCTGGATGACCGCGTGGCGGAGGGTGCCCGACCGAGGGTTGACGGGGTCGTCGTCCCCCGGGTCACTCACCACGTAATAGCGGCCGTCGCGGCCGCCGATCGCGTTGCGCCCGAAGCCGATCCCGCAGTCCGCGAGCCGCTTGCGGTGGAGGTGCCATTCTGGGTCGCACCGCCAGCAGTCGTCGATGGGGTTCCCCGTCCCGCATGACAAGTAGCCGAGGGCCCGGCGAGCCGTGCTGTTGCTTATCGCCCTGTTTCAACATAATTACACACAACAAAAGGAAGCGGCAAAAAAAAAGATTAGCTTTGCTCGATGGTAATCTCAACGTTTAGCAGTTTCAAATGATTACTATAGGGCCCACTAGTCTTCACTTTATGGGGACTCAAAATGTGTGCCGACCGAAGTAAATACGAAAGAAGAGGTTGGCCGGGAAATATGTGAACAATGAATGATGGCATAACATCATATCAGGTCTTCAATTGCAGGAGAATGAGCGGAGCAGGCCATGTTACACCCATGCTGTTTAACGAGTACAAGATCTATCTGCGGTGCAAGTGGTCAATCAACGAGCAAAATAGGAAGAAGTACAAGAAGTGGAGGTCAGGAGGACAGTAGGTGTAGTAAATGGCATTAATATCTGGGATCGTGAATCGGGATGACGAGTCAATAAATGAAATGGTCTTCCGTTGGCACTGCTCTGATAGTCCCTTTTTTGTACTCGGCGCACAGCCAGTGGTCTCTTTACACAACAGTATGGCCGCCGGTCACATGAGCTCATGGAGGACAAGCGACAACGTAGTCAAAGACGGAGCAAATTTAAATTTTTTCTTTTCAGAAAGGTCGCATGCAAGCGGCATCCGAGGAGAAACCCAATTTAATAACTGGTATGGCAGATGGATCACATCAAAACAGACAACCCCATTGGAGGTGCAGTACCTCCGAACCTTTTTGTTTTTGGCACTGGAGCTTGATCAATGCATAATTTCTTAGAGAAAAAAAAATAGATCCCCCCAATAAAGACGTAGATTATTAGTTAACCATTACAAATTATGTACAAGTAAGTAAGAAGTCTAATCAGAACTATAAAGGCAATAAATGGGGATATAGCGGTAGAAATAATTGGATTGCAATTATTTTAACATGGACAAAAAGTCGCCTAATCTTGTAGGTTTTGGGGATCCGAAAAGAAGGTTTATGATACTAAATGACTTGCATACAGCTGAAACTATTAGATTTATGATAAGAAAATAAATCTGAAGGAAAGGTGCCATCAAAAGGACTTACATGTGAACCTCATTTGCAACCAGTTCCGGATCGTCGACCGCGCCCACTACCACTTCTCGCCCAAAGCTGCTCAAAAGAGGGCAAACGCCATCAGAGCCCAAATGACCAAATTGACCCTATGTGTACATATCGAACTATGAAAGAGGCCAGCCGATTCTTTGCATCTGGGAAGAGGTGATCGTCGCGGATCTCTGGGCAGAACCACACCGCTCGAGGCGGTCGGTCGGTGGGCTTCATTTGGAATAAATTTCGAGAAGAGAAAAAGAGGGGGTGAGGGAGATTGATGGAGAGAGAAGGCGCTTCTCCCGCGTCTTTTACCCGATTTGACAGGTGTTCTGCGGCGATGAGTCCTCCACCAACCAAATTTCTCAGAAAGGGGATTTGGTTTGATTACGCCTTTTTATTTTTCAGTGAATTAATCCTTCGCTTTTCTTCTTTTACTTTTCGTCAATGAAAGCGAAAGGAGTAAGAGCGCAAGGAACTAAAACGAGAGTAACGGCTTCAACGGCTTTGATTCGATGGAGATTGCGGTTAAGGCCCAAAGAGCCATCGGATCCATCGACATCGAGCGTCCAAACGTCGGATCTGATGGTTTATAGCTCTTCCCAGGCACATCGACGGCCCAGATCTATTAAACAAAAGAAGGGGTATTGCATCACCGACCTATCCGTCGTATACTCGTTGGCTGCCGCGGTTGCTCTCAAACTCCTCCTCGCCACGGCCGCCGACGCGGAAGCTGACGCCATTAATCCAACCCTAGAAGAGAAAACGATCCATCAAAATTGGCTCGAGCGGATCTTGAACGCTACTGAAAGAATTTGGAGGCCGCACTCGTTTCAGAGCAGAGGATCCAGGAAGAAGCCAAGATGACTCCCCTGCTCCAAGTACGTTGCCTCTAATCGACCCCAAAAAGACCAAGAAAACCCTCATCCTCCCAAAACACAGGCACATTTCATCGGATTCCTCCCACGGCCCATGTTCTTTAGAAAAAGAAGAGATACAATCCATAGAAGGAAAGGAAAACGTAATGTACCTCGAGGTGGAGATCGAGTCGCATCCCAACCACCCGAGGCCTCCGGCTACTAGCACCAAAAGTCCCAGGACCAGCAACCGCGACCACCTCATAGATTCCTCCACCATTGCCGCCGCTTCTCCTCTCTCTCAGTTCTCTTCTGCTCTCCCACACCCACTCGCTAAAAATCTCGGCGCCGAAGAGGGAGAAGTGTACAAAATAAAAAGTGGGAGAGAGACCCAAATGAGGCGGAAGGAACCGCCATTTATAGCGCGTTTGGCCGTCCGCGCTTTACCACTACCCCACGCCGAACTTAACCGCGGTTAAGTGTTTGTTATGATTCCATCACCGGCAACTCTAACCGCTACTAACGGCTTCGTTGACGGCGAAGAGCGGCACCGACGGGGACACGTGCGAGAGGTCTTCGTGATCACGTGTCAAGCACGCGCCTCCGTCTCCGTTGAGTCTCCCGCACCGACGTCTCCGATTAACTAACCTCAACGCATTATGAAGTTAGTCTATAGATAATGTTCGATAACAAGTCACGCCTCTCAAAGCATGACACGTCAGGAAGGGATTTGTTGAACTCAATTAGTTTATATAATTTTTATTATGTATATATATACATTAAAAAACACAGAAAAAATGGTATTAGGAAAAAAGGATCCACTAAAGTTGGGTGTAGTGCGAGTTCAAGTAAGGTGTTCGACAAAATGGGTAAGCTGCCGAATCGATTTGTCTTCTAAATCAACACATCTGACCCACTTGCGCAGCAGAGCCAAAGGCTCTTCATGGATCAACGACAAGAGGTCACAGGCACAGCACTTCCATCTCATAGACATTGTCGAGCAACGATTTTGTTTTGCACCTTTTATGGTGTGACCGAGGTGTCCACGGTCTATCCCAAGGGTGCAAGATCACCAGCACAATATTTTAGTTGGAGCGCATTAACCCTAGGTATGGTTGAGGGGGTGTAGGCTTTGTTCTCTCCGACGAAGACCGAAGATCTCTCCCTTAGTTCTCTGTTAGGTACCTGCACACAAGTCGAAATCGGGAGAGAGATCCCCGACTTGATCCCTCCGACGTTTAGGTTAGAAGGGTTTTACTATGTAGAGTTAGGGTGTGAGTATGTGTGTCCACCTCCCTAGCGTTATTCTTGAGGGTGGTTTTTATATATGTTTTCGTGTGTTTCCATACGATGTCTCCATACGTATGTGTTTAAAGGTCTCATCCTTATAGTTGTTTCTGAGGGTGACTTTTATACTCATTATCATGCATTGACGTACGTATGTGTTAATGATCGTCAGTGTTTCCGTAAGTAAATGTTTAAAGTCCCGACTCCCTGCACTATTTCGGGGGGGTGATTTCTATACCTATTATCGTTTGTTGATAAACGTATGTGATAATGATTGTCAGTGTCTCCTTACGTAAATATTTAAAAACTCAATTCCTAAGGATAGTTTCTGTACATGTTGTTATGTGTAGAGGTACGGATAGTAGATGACTGTTTTATTCAGAACCAGGATGTCAAAGTGGCTTGGTGCATAATGTTAGTTTTGGAACGACGTGCCAGATGGCATGACACCATGGGCCGGATGACAGAATATGTCATACCAGATTTGTTTGTGGCAACGTGAACCAAACATCGTGTACGTAGCAGCACGGAATGCCCGGTAGGTTTCTCTCATCCATGTCATGCAATGGATCGGATCTGAGGACGAGGAGAGCACTGTCTTCGTTCAGATGCAATCACTGGGCAAAAATTTGATGTGCCTCGCTGTATCTGCCGCCTGACCCTAATAAGACAGACTCCGATACCCTGTAATGTGTGCTTGCCACATCCTGAAACAGTGAAGACCCCGAGGTAGGCGAGTCTAATCCTTTGCGGGGAACACAAAAGCAAAGGGAAGCATGCCGGGGAAAAGGAAAAGGTGGTGGTGCTCATGTCGCTGTAATCATTGATTAGTGGAGAATTCTTCCCTTTGCTTGTTCAATCAGCATTCAGTGTTACTGTCGGGTGCTCGATCGCTTTAGCTCACACTGCTGCAGCGCACGTAGCATCTACGACATCTCATTTCACAGTGATGGTTCTTCTATTCCTAGCTAGTTTCAGTTACTGCTCCCAGTCCCGAGTTTAAAGGTTCTCAGCTGTAGCTACGACCAACTCTCGCCATGATTGGCGGGGCAAATAAATGCTTGATTACAGGCGAGTTTGGTGGAAGCTAAGTGATCTCGGAGCACTTTTCAGTGACGCGCGCACAGAAGGATTAGAATAATGCAAGCTCACATGGTTTGGTGGCGAGCATGAAGAACGGATTGACGCCCAGAACTGGCGACTTAATTCCTCTCCCCTTTCTCCTCCTCTCTTCATCCGATTTCTTCGTTGGATGCCTTTGGATTTTGTTTATCCGTCTCGGATGGACTTCGTTTAAAGAATCTGAAGGCCGCTGCCGAGTCTCTTTCTCTTGTTCTGCGCACCACATGGTACGGACCCCTTTTCGTTGCCATGCTACCTCAACCGAGCTGCCAACAACTTCACGCCATGCTTTTGATCCTTCTCTCTCTATCTCTCTCTCTCTCTCTTCCCATGTATGCTAGGATTGATTCCCTTGTTCGAGTTCTTTATCAGCCGACGGTTGTGTTCACTCTCTCACAAGCATCCACCTGTTTCGTTGTGGCTTGACATGCACATGGATCCATTTGCTCCGAAGAACACGGTTCATGTGGCTAACATCGGCATGCTCCTCCAGTGGGCTGTCTCAGCTTTAGATCTTCTCAATGCTGATTCCATCCGCATCTCTTATACTCTGATGAACTAGAACTGGCTAAAGCTTAACTTGCATCAGAAACTAGAAACCCATGTGATGAGCTTGACTTCATCTCCACGCGTAGCCTGTGCAATTGATCCAAAGGCACCTTGTGTGTCAGAGAAGATAAAGAATATGACATCTTGAGTAGTGATGTGCTTGGAAGAAAGAGCCGGTTCAGATTGTATCAATTCCTTCCATTAGGTTGTCTGACCCAGTTTGAGGCAGACAGCCACAAAATGACACTCCACTACCGGATCAAGATTACTTCTCCTTCACAGGCAAAGGATTTGGAGCAGAGTTAGGCATCGAAGGCAGCTGCTGATTCCTTCTTGGCATCATGCAGTGAATCAACCAAAAGCTTTGGTACCTCATGCTGTTTTATATGCCTGGTGACTGCAAGAGAGGCCTGCAAGTTGATACAGATGGAAAGGTATCTTCTAAGGCATCCAGGAGACTCTTGGCTCTGGAATGTGTTTGTCGAAAAGCTGCAAGTTGATAAAGGTGGCTGAGAGTGTCCTCCTTGGCTCACTGGGCTGTCATGTGCTTGGTCCAAGATCAATGTGGGAGGGATCTTGTCCCATATGATCTCTCTGTTTGTGTCAGTCTTTGATTTGCCACTTGAGAGGCTGTTGATATAGGAGTAATGAGATTAGAGTTACATCATACACACTCTCTTTCCCTTCTGCTTCCTCTGTCCTATTGTAGGCCAAGAAGAAGTGTAATGGCTTGTGTTAATGGAAGAAACAGCAGGTTTATAAGAAATGACAACGACCTATTACCAGCTTAATTACTTGATATATTGCATGCATGTTCATCATCGAACTTGGGCTCTTAAGAGAAGATGTTACGACCTAATATATATTGGTTTTTTTCTTAAATATTGGTAATGAAACACTTTGCCCAATTATCCTAAAACGTTTTTTTTTAAAATTTTTTTCTTTTCGGATGATGCCCCTTTTTCAATCGATATATTTTTTTCTCTAATGTCCTAATTGCCCATTAGTGGAGGTGACCAAGGTAGAGCAAAAGCAATATAGTCGAAGTGATGAGGCTTTATGGTGAGCGGAGCGAAAGCAATGAGACCTCGTGATAGGACAGAGGAGGCTATATGAGGACGGAAGCAATAAGATCTTCTGAGGCAAAAGTGATAGGGCCTCATAGTAGGGTGGAAGTGATAGAGTCTCACGGAGGAGAAGGAGATCATCATAATAGGATGGAAGCGATGGGACCTTATGGTGGCAATTAAACGACGACAAGAAACACTTAGGGTATTAAAGAAAAATGAGAGCACATGAGGAAAGGATTAAAATGAGAATCCGAGAAATACCCAAAAAAAGAGAACAATTTTTAGAAAATCGCCCGAACAATTTCACTTGATCTAATTTGCTCTACTAATTAATTTATCTTTCTCATTTACATCGATCGTCTACGTTTCTATTGGGTTTGGACATTTGAAGTATCGCTTTCTATTAGGCCCGACGAAAGAAAGATACCAACAGATGTTTCGGCCTGCGGCCTATCCACAAACACTTGTGCTATTTACTCGAAGACTTGTTGCATTTACTAATTGGATTGGAAATTCTTCTTCTTTTATCACTGTCGACACATATTACGATCGACAGATATGCTTTTAGGTTTATGATAATGTACGTTCATAAATATGCATGCAATGATCGGGTGGAACCCAATCTGTCAATTTAGCGAGAGAGAGAGAGAGAGAGAGGGGTAGATTGAGTGGGAAAAGTAGTACTGAGAGCATCTCCGGGCTACGAGCAATGAAGTAGTCACCGAGTGGTCTCATTGCCCTCTTTTTCGTCTTGCAAACGAAAGGTACTCATGGGAGGAGGAACCTAATGCACGGCCTGTTGCTGGTGGTGCAGAAATCGAACTCATCCAAAGAGAGCATCTGCCTTTACGTGAACGCAATGTCACTTCCCCTCCTCATATATATACAGACAACGAGGAATTCAAAGAATCATTTAATGGTTGATCAATGTTAAATTGCAATGAAATGGAATGAATTGCTCACATAAGCCACGGTGTATCACAAGTGGTAATGGATCGAAGGGAAGAGAAGCAGAGAAAGAATTGATGGACAGCTGATTGGCGTCCATTGGTTGAGAGGTGTTCTTAGTAATGGCAGTCGACCACCAAAGCCGACGCGGACGCGGACGCCGACACCGGGGCCGGGAAGATGAGCGACCGCTTGCTGGCTAACGTGAAGGAGGGCGAAGGCGGTCGGTGGAGCTCCTCGTCGGCCGGTGCGGGGAGGTTGAGATCTAGCGAGAGGAAGCTCTTATCCTTCTTGGCTTCTTGGGCATCCGCGGCGGCCAGCGGCCTGTGCCGCCTCATGTGGCCGCCGAGGGCCTGCCCGGAGCTGAATTCCGATCCGCATATGGAGCACTCGTGGATCTTGGGCTTCGTGTTGGACTGGCCGCTGCTCCCGATAGGCTTCGAGAACGAATTCATGCTTATCTGCAGCATATCGTCGTCGACCACGACCTTCTCCTCCGCGGCCGTCGTCGGCGGGGGGGCGAGCTTGGGCTTCTTGTGGCTGGTGCGGTGCCCGCCGAGGGCCTGGAACGACGGGAAGCACTTGTTGCACGTCTTGCACTCGTACACGTAGAACCCGGCCTTGCCGTTGGTGGTGGTGGCCGCCTCAGCGAACCTTCGGCTGGTGAACTTCTCGGCCCCACCGCCGCGGCCAGCGGCATCGTCCTTCCGCGCCTGAGCCGGCGGAGGCCTCGCGACCAGGGCGCGTCCCTGGGCCAGCAGGATGAGGCAGTTGGCCATGTCCTCCTCCTCCTCCGTGACAATCCCGGAGGCAGCCTCTGCCGAGGAGGCCGACGACGCGTCGGCGGCGACGACCACCGGCGGCGGTGGTTGGCTCCTCGGTCGCTTCGTGCGCTTACCCTTGACCAAAGCTTGAACCAATTCACCGTTGGAGATGCTGTCGCTGCTGTTGGAGCCCCGGGCTTCCTCCGGAGTCTCCATCCCCCTTGGGAAGAGAGCAAGAGGTGGAGAAAACAACAAGAGAGGGAGAGAGAGAGTGAGTGGAGGTGGTGTAAGACAAGAACAACGATACTCACACACAGGAGATGCAACACCGCTTGTCCCCACGTATATATTAATGAACCAAGAGAAGGGAGTCCATCAAATGCCGTGCTTTGCTATTATGAGAGGAGAGCTAAACCATGAATTAGCCTCCTCACTTGTATTTGGGGTGGGGTTGTGGGGGAATTAGGTGGAAATAGGAGAGGCGTGGAGTGAAGGGAGGAGTGGGAAGGATGAACAGCACAGGACAGAGGGGACGGACTCCACAACCCCAACCAAAATGCCTAATCCTGGACTCGCTGTCCACTCTTCTCACACTTATTGGCACAGAGACGAGTTGGCCACACAACCCGTCACAGGGTAGAGGGAGAGAGATGACGATGATGGTCCTGTGGTGACAATGCCAAGGAGATGCTTTCTGTGGCAAGCCTGGACACACGGAGACTGCACTCCTCCTCCTACCTTTTTATTTGCTTTGCTTGCTCACAGCTGCGTTTTAATTGGACTTGTTGGCTTCGCTAATAAATTCGGATTCATCGAGTCCCCAATTCTTCTTCTTCTTCTTCTTCTTCTTCTTCTTCTTCTTCTTCTTCTTCTTCTTTAACTTATCCATCAATCTGGACGAATGCTTCTTCTTTCGCTAAACTAGGAGGAAAAGATCTTACAACATGTGACTCGAATAATATGTTAGCTCTCCTTGATTCTCTGCATGTTGTTATTATAGACTGATCACAATAATGAGATGGACAAGGCCAAGTCAATGGCCGCCATGTCCATGTCGAGAAGTACGTGAGAGCCTGCGTTGGAGATCTGTGACATGACTCTCCAAGCACTTCAGTTAAGCTGTCGCACTCGTCGAGCACATGTACAAGAAATGAATGAGCCATGTCGTCTGGCCACAGGCACAAGATTCCGACAAGGTAAAAGAGGTGAATCCAAGCCTGGATGAGCATGCACAGATTGTGGTGTAAATGCTCCTACTATTTACGCATGCACAGATTACCACACCATCATGGCTTTTCTTATGGGCATGGAAAACTAGTCACTACTGATCATCTTAATATTGAATTTTAAGCCACTAGTTAATATTCTATGCACCCATGCATAGAATAAAGCAAAATTATGGTGCACAACATGCCGTCCACATGAAATACAACGCCTCCATGTTTGTCTCTCTTCCATCATTGAATGATTGGGTCGGAGGGTATGCATGATTTGGTGGCTTTGAATGAAGGGTTTGGCTTGCTATAATTTGTCGTTGTCGTTGCGTTCGAGACAATTAGACGGTTCGTTGGCAACGATGACACGGGTGTATTTTATGGTTGTTGTACATAGCTAGTCGATGTGCAATGCATGTTCTTGCCATGCAAGCAAGTTAATGGGAGGTGGTGATGAGCAAAGCAGAGGGAGTAGGCCGCATTGAATTCACTTATCGATTGTTTTCGGCTAAGCATGATAGTTTTATTACTACACACACGGATTAATACATTTCGAATATACGCGCGCACGCACGCGCACACACACACACACGCACACATGCACGAAAAAAATGTATTATTACACACATGATAAAAATCGAGATACATTTACATTTAGGGATTAATACATTTCGAATATGAATTAGTGTCTAATAATTTTTTAAAATCATTTTTTACAATTTAATATATATATATATATATATATATATATATATATATATATATATATATATATATATATACTTTAAGATATTATCTAAAATTATAAAATTGTCAACATGATTTATGTATTCTATAAGGTGAAATTTCATTTGTTTTTAATTTTTTATATTATTTTACATTCATTTATATGATTATATATATATATATTTAATTAAATATATTTATTAAATTAAATTAAAAAAATATTTATTTATTTTTGAATAAATATTAAAAATTAGAAGAATAATTTTATCACATAATATTCAATGAATTTTTGAAATATAATTTTAGTAAACAACACTTACGTTAATGCATATTTAAAATATGATTTTCATATATTATATTCCAAACAATCAAAAGTATTTCATAACTATATATTCACTCAAACTTCTTTCTTCAAATACACATAAAAATAAATAAATATATTCTTTAAGACAGCTTTACTCTCTTAAAAATCTAAATCAGTAAGTATCGAACGTAAAAATATAAAAATAAAAACTAGGAAAAGATAATCTTTAAACTGAGTCAAAAGAGAGATGATGTTAGTAAAACATCCTCTAAATCATTGTTGATCCAAAGAACAATTTCCATTACTATTAAGGCTGCTCGAGTAATGACCCCCTCATTTTCATCATTTAGGTTATCCTTGTGGCTTTCGACAGTGAATGGGCACTTTCGCCCTTACTTATGTACATGCAAATATAGCCTCGTCGTTTGAAACCTTTAGTGATCGCTCCTTCTCTCTGTCGTCCTTTGGCCTTCCATGGGATGGATGCCTTTCGTCTTGGTTTGGTTTCCAAGTACTCGAAAGGCATGCAGTGGAGCCGAACACACAGACTGTTGGGACATCCGATTTGATCCTGTAAATTTTGGAGCACTGGATGATGGCCATTAATTTTGATTCATATAATTCGGATCACCACATGAACACATACATCTATGCAAAAGTACAGACATTGATATCAATATAATGTCCATTTCAGTGTTGAGCTTTGTTCTATGGACGTAGTGTTGAGCTTGCGTTTGCTACGACAATGTGCTCCAAGACGAAGCGACCGCCTACCCGACGCAGGCGATGACTCACTACCCGCAGCAACTCGTGTGGCAGACGCAATTTGATCCTAAATCGCCTTCATCACAAGCACGACAGGCGTTTGGATTAAGGTCGGGTGTGTCGAACTGGTGCCATAGATGAATGAAGAGTTAGTCTATCGACCTGCAAAACTAAGATGGAGAGGATTCGAAGACAATCGAAATCTTATTTTATATTTATTTTTTATTGGTGTCAGAAAATTATCAAAAAATTATTTGGAGTCTTGAATATTCTGAATTTGCAAAACTTTCATTAGAGGCATGACCGATAAGGTTTCTCTAACGTGTAAGTTAGTTCACAAAATGAGGTGTTATTATCGAGTCTTTTAGATCTAAATGCATAAGGAGTTTAAGAATGCTTTAGTGTGTTAAGAAACAACATACGAAGGACCTTTTATAGTGTGGCTTCAGGACCATTATATTCGATGATGCATATTGATGCAAAGGATGATTATGCGTTTCTCATTGTCTAAGTGGAATCGTGTCGCGTCGAACCTACTCTTATTCTTGATGACACCATATCAACCATATGATTTTGATAAACATGTGCCGATCATATATCGTGAGGATATCGACTAATGTATTCATAATAAAACATTGAGATATTAACTATAGTGTCAGAGTATCAATGACAAAGATACGCGATGGTCAGATCATTATTTTCCTATCCGACAATTATCTTATCGTCAATAGTTTCGACAAGACATCAAATATTATTATTGGAACGTTAAAAATGACCCTAACTATTAGAGGTTATCGTCGTCACGTCCTTTCAATACTGACTAACTCGACAATGTTCGGTGTCCACAAGCATTTCAACCTCGGAAGAAACGGCGTACAATTTCGACGTGCGATTTGGCCATTGGATTGTGGTGGGTGCGACAGTCCCCAAAAGTCAACGATGTGGATATATTAAAGAAACCGCAGTCGGCCAATCCATTGTGCTAAAAAAGATGGCACCCAAAGTCAAAGACGTGCATAAATAAAAGGAAAAAAAATGCCATGGAGAATCTTATCAGTAATTCTCTTTGGAATGGTTAAGCAAAAACTCATCATGATTAACTCAATAACACTTTTTATACTTTCTATTATTATTTCATGATGAGAATCTAATATACTTAACTTCTCTGTCTCTCTCTCTCTCTCCAAATCATGGTGCTCACACGGTTTCCTCGAGGGAGTCCCGTCTCAACTTATCTCTATTCATGGAGTAGACGTGGAAAGAGCTCGAAAAGGATTAATCAGTGCTTGATGCATCCATCAGCACGTTAACTCCAAAGTGACGATCGATCACCACTATGTAGTTTTGTTGAAGATTGCATTCCTGTACACAAATATTATTATCCCAAGTATTATAAGCCACTGACTTCATTGCGTAGCCACTCCAACCCACCACCAGTCTGCTTTGGTATTCCTGCGCACACACACACACATCATTATGGATCACGACCAGAATCAACATCGTGAGCATCGTAATGCACTGACGTTGTCGTATGGCCGCCACTCTAACGCCCACTACACTACTTTGTGGTGTAGTATTCATATTCCACAGCTATCCTTATCGTCGATGAGGAGAATCCATTGGCTTTACTCCAATTCTTTGAGTTGGTTGGTGGCCGCATGTGAAATGGATGCTAATAGGAAAGATAACGATGACGTTTGAATCAACTCGATTCGGTTTGAATTTATGTATAAGTCTAATAGATTGTCTATCGGATAGACGTAAATGTTCACTCGGGGAGTTGAAGGATGCTAAACACTTGTTTCATAGTTAGATTTGTACAAAAATTGAGATTGAATGAGTTTTTTTGATATGATTCTTTCGACGCCTATCGTAAGTAGCTTTCTATAGTGATTTAATCGAGGAGAATATTGTTAGAATTTTAATGATCATACATGTATAATTAAATATGTTAAGTCATTATTTTGATTAGTCAAAATTAAAATGATCTAATTAAAGTAAAGTTATTTGACGAAGGAATATAATTATTATGAAAATTAATTGTGTTGATACCATAAGTCATATTTCTAACTTAATGATGAGATAAGTTAGGAATATAAAACTTTGAGGCATAATTGTAGATTCATCAATCATGAATATAATTATAATTATAGATTCATTAGTTATGAATATAAATAGGGTTGTGGTCCTCGGTGTAGTATCTAATGAAGTTTCTTTTCGCCCATCAAAAGAGAAATCTAAAGTTCTTAAGGATAGGAAGGTCAAATAATCGATTAATTCAGAAAATACTTTAATGAATTCATTGTTAATATATTTCATAATTATTGTAGGATTTTATGTATATTATTGTGGATTTAATAAGTTTTATGGAAGCATTCTAAAATATTATTTTGGATCTATAAAGCATGTTTGAACCAAAATTTGATTTTGATTCTATAAAACAATTGTTTGATCAAATATGTTAAAATTCTAACGAATGAAATGTTTCATATCTTATCGTTCTTAGGGTATTCACCGAACATTTTTCGGATTATTATTATGGATTGATGTCCATGTAGTTTGATTATTGACACGCTCCGATAAGATTAACAGCTACAGTATAAGGAAATACTTCGATGCAGATGGTGGTTTAGTGATCTCTGCTAATTGCCTAACTCAATTCCCCCAAATGTGTGAACAGTGGAGCTTCTTAAGCCTTCGATTCGAATTAGGTTTGCACTCAGCCAATCATAACCCAAACGAGTGTTACAGTGACACGAAGAGCGCAAGCTTAAACTGTGTTCTGACACGCAAAATCTTATCTACCTACTGCGGAGAAAGTGACACCACGCTCGTCTGGAAGAAAGAAAAGGTTGGATGAGGTCGGCCATTAGCAGATGGGAAAGAATCCCACTAAGTGAACGTAAGGCTTCAGGAAGAAGGGAGAAAAAAGAAGCGAGCGACATGCCGAAACCTACTCGGTGTCAAAAGAAAGCCAGCCACCGGCTCCACTTTTCCTCCCGAGTCCTCGTTTCACACGCCGACTTTAATCTACGTGCATTATGGCCTCTGATTTGGACTGGTGGCCATGCAAAGAATGCCTATAAAAACCCTTGTGCTGCCACTCTTCGTGACCACACCTCATCCTCTCAGTTCTCTGCTTAGCTAGTAGTGTAGCTACGATGGCTGGCGTGACTCGAGTTAGGCTTTGGGCTCTTGCCTTCGTCGCTCTCCTTGGCCTCCAGGTAGCCTTGGCCACTAGATCCCTTCTTGGAACTAGCGGAGGAGGTGGCGGCGGTGGAGGAGGTGGTGGATCTGGTGCCGGTGGGTCTGGATATGGCTCCGGCTCCGGATCTGGATACGGAGAGGGTGTCGGCGGGGGGAGTGCTGGAGGGTACGGTAGAGGCGGTGGCGGAGGGGGTGGCGGTGGAGAGGGAGGCGGTGCAGGTGCTGGCTCTGGTTCCGGGCATGGCTACGGCTCCGGCTCCGGATACGGTGAGGGTGTTGGTGGCGGGAGTGCTGGAGGGTACGGTAAGGGAGGAGGCGGTGGCGGCGGTGGGGGAGAAGGAGGAGGGGCAGGAACTGGCTCTGGTGCCGGGCATGGCTATGGCTCCGGATACGGTGAGGGTGCTGGTGGTGGGAGTGCCGGAGGTTACGGCCGTGGCGGTGGCGGCGGCGGTGGTGGCGGTGGCGGAGAAGGGGGTGGTGAAGGCGGCGGGGCTGGGCACGGGTATGGGTCTGGGTCTGGGTCTGGCTACGGCAGCGGAGGAGGAAATGGCCACTACTAGGTCAAGCAATGTTCGGTGGCTTCAAGTAGTACGTGTAATAAGAGCTCTCATGCTGAACCTTTAAAGCCGCTGTAGGTTTAATTGGAGGTGGTGAAATCAGTGATGTTTGTGCGTGTGTGTAATGAATGCCAAATAAGTGAAAATGAAAGCTTATGTTCTCATGTTATAACGTAAGCGTACTCGTTGACACGAGGAATGCTTTTAAGTGAATGTGTGTTTCTGCTGTTGCTCTTCTTATCTTTGCATACAAATCCTCATGCGGTGTTGTTGCTAATCCAAAGATGGTGAGACCGAACAATTTCGTATGGAACTGCGAAATAATTAGAGAAATAAAAAAAGAGAGAGAGAATGAGTTCTTGTTAGAGGGTCGACGCTTCAGTTAACCGACATAGTCTAAACTCGAGAGCGTAGGAGTGTCCTAAGTGGTTTCAAAGGTGATTTTAAGATAACTCTGAGATGACTTCGAGGTAGAGGTATCGATCTCTCGGGGCACTACCTATATTAAGATTGATGTTGGAAGAATTTCTTTAACTCGATCCCTCCAACACTCCAATTAGTGAACGAGGTTTGTAGTGGGCAAGGATTTTTCTTGGGAATAGAACCTCCTGGTATAGCATAAGGGGTCAGCTTTTATACCTAGTCTCGGAGGGGATAATCTGTAACTACCCCCAAACGTATCCTTTTGATATTTTATTTATGTGGGCGACCAGAGGAAGACAGCCTCCTTGGACTGTTATCCACGGGGGTAGACAGGTAAAGGGTGACATGGACCTTTTTTTCTACGACAACTTCCACGTGGCAATCAGATGACGAATGATGATTAGCCATTAATATATTTCCTATCATTTGTCTTCTATCCCTCTCCCACCCCTCCCTCCCCCCCCCCCCCCCCCCCCCTTTCTCTCCTATTAAAGGGGTCCAAAGTGTAACATTTAATTCATCTGACATACCTATTGCTAACCTATTCTTTTATAACATAAAGGAGACATACATTAGCATAGGCAGGTTTTCCCAACTCACGCGCCTCAAGCACATTTCACATTGTGACTCCTTATAGCAGATTTCTTTTCCCGCGAGTCAAGTTTTCCCGCCTCGTGCCTCGATCATAATGGATTCATCTTGGTGCGGGTCAGGTTTTCTTGGCTCACACGCCTTAGACACATTTCGCCCTACGTCTCCATTGTAACAGATTCCTTTTAGCGTGAGTTAAAAATTTCCAACTCACACACCTCGGGCATATTTCGCCTTACGCCTCTGCCATAGCGGATTCCACTTGGCGTAAGTCGGGTTTTCCCGACTCACACGCCTTTAGCACATTTTGCCTTGTGTCTTCATCGTAGAGGATTTTTCTTGGCATGGGTCGAGTTTTCTAAACTCATGCCTTGAGCACATTCCACCCTATGCCTTTGCTATAAAAGATTCATCTTGGCATAAGTTGGGTTTTTTCGACTCACATGCTTCAGACGCATTTTGCCCTATTCTTTTATTGTAATGAATTTCTCTTAAAGCGGGTCGGGTTTTCCCTACTCACACGCTTGGGGCATATTCCGCCCGACACCTCTATCATAGCGGATTTCAAATCTTTTGTTTGTCATGGTGGTCCAAGTCCTCCCTCGGCCATGGTGGATTTTAGAGCATCTTCCTGTCGTGGCGAGCTTCAAAGTCCTTCCTCCACTATGACAAATTTCAAATTCTCTTACTATTGGTGTCTCGTAAGAATTGCTCTTGATCATGGGAGAAGAGAGATCGATATCCTTTTTATAAATCCTACCCCCCGTGGAGCAGGATTCATTCTTCCATTTGAGCCTCCAGAGTCTAGAGTCCCTAGAGCCTCGAGAGCTTTCAGCCTTACCCCCAGGGGCCTCCTTAGGAGCACCTCCCACCTTGCCCTAGTTCCTAATAAGGCAAGTCGATATTTGAGTCCCTCGCCCTAGCATTAGTTATGCTCTTTTGTCTTAGATCGGGATGTCTCTTCTTTCTTATACAAGTTCTTCCTGATCCTCTAGCTGCTAGTGCTAGTCATAGGTGCCCAGCAAGCCAATCACGTGAGTGATGGCACGTGTGACTTGATACAGAATCTTTTTGCTTATTATATTTTGGCATATATCACTTTATAACTATTGCATAAATGCATATATATTGTGATGTCCTTGGATTTGTGCAATGGGAATCGGATCGTGATGAGATCACGATAATGAGATCGATTCACCTTTAAATACATATCCTAAATAATCCCGGTCATAGGTTACTCGAGAGGGACATCGTGATAACCGGATAGACTGGTGTGCTGTATACCCGTCCATATGATGGATGCAGCTGGTCTCATAGCTGCTCGTGTAGGGACACTAGGGATACAGTACAGGTGCTCATTGGAGAATGAGTTCACTGATTGATCCGCTTACGGAATGCTGGATGGTTGATGATGCCTTATTGTCAGACAGCGATTCCATAGTCCTAGTGGTGTATCTGGTCCTTAGACTTGAGACACCAAGGATGTCCTGTATGAGTGCTCCACTCTTTGATACCAGACTTATAGGTTTGACTGTTCTCAGATCTAGTACAGCTGGTCATTGGGAGTGGTAGTCGACCTTACGAGGGCTATTGAGTGTCGACAGAGGATCATCCACTCTCGGCGTCATGAGAGGAATATCCTATGTGTTCTTGCTCAGACAAATCCCTGGCCAGGGTCATTCGGGTTGAGAGAGAAAGAGTTCTCCGGGAGAATCCGATTAGAGCGAGACTCGAGTAGAAACCGTATGGGTCTGACAGCACCATGCTCGATATACGGTCTCTGGGATATTAGATGGATGAGGGACTATAGGTACATGGTAACTGAGGACAGACAGGTCCAATGGATTGGATTCCCCTGTATCGTCTGGGGACTACGGCGTAGTGGCCTAGTACTTCCGTAGTCGATGAGTCGAGTGAATTATTACAGAGATAATAATTCACTAAGTTAGAAGGAGTTCTGACAGGTATGACTCACGGCCAGCTCGATATTGGGCCTAGAGGGTCACACACATATGGTAGGCATTGCGATGAGTAGAGGTTCGGATATGAGATATCCGACGGAGCCCTTGTCTTATTGGATGCAGATCCAATACCCACTAGGGAAAGGACCCATTAGGGTTTTGACACGGGATCTCTATAAATAGGAGGGATTCACAGCCTCATAGGCTAGAGTCTTTGCTTGCCCTTCCTATTCTCCTCTCCCTCTCCACCTCAGAGTAGGCCTGGAGTTTTGAGGAGCGTCGTCGCAACCCTGCTGTGTGGATCACCGCTAGAGAGGAGGACGCTTGACCTCCTTCACCCTCTCCTAAGGATCTGCAAGGAAACAGGGATATACGATCTCCCTAGGTAACACAATCTCTATACGCAGTTTTGTGTTTTGCGGATTTTTGCGCACCAATCTTCGCACGACGACGAACATCTTTTTGGGAAAAGGGGATTTTTGTTTTCTTGTTCTTCCGCTGCGCATATGATGTCGCCCCCTCAATGATTTCCCAACAGTGGTATCAGAGCCAGGTTGTTCGTGCGAATGATTGGTTTTTGAACTGCGTGTATTGTGTTTAGGAAGAAAATTGACGTCAAAATCGTTGACGCAAAAGCGAGGAAGGGCAGCAACAGTTGCTACCCTCGATCTGCATGCCTGCAGCCACCTGCAGCGGCAGCCGCAGTCGCAGCCAGGCAGCACAGCGCCGGCGCATGCGCAAGCGCTGTGCCTGCAGCAGCCGGCCGGCGGTCTGCTTGCAGCAGGCTTGCTGCTGGCGGGGCTGGCAACCGACGGGCAGAGGCGCCGCAGGGCAGCGGCGCCTGCCGCCGAAAGGAAGCGGCGCCTGCCGCCGCAGGGCAGCGACGCGCGACGCCTGCCGCCGCTGCTCCCGCGGGCGAAACCCCCCCCACAGGGGCGGCCGCCCGGCGGGACAGCACCGCCTGCGGAGGCAGCGGCGCCCGAAGGGGGCGCCCACCCGCAGCGGCATCGCCGCCAGCGGGCGTGCCGTCTGCAGGCGAGGGCAGCGCCCTCGCCCCGCCGCACAGGCCGCCGCCAGCAGGGTGGCGGCGGCGGCAGCGGCAGCAGAAAGAGGGAATTAGGGTTTTCTGGGAAAAAGACAGTTTTGCCCCTCGGAATTTGAGAAATTCCAGTTTCTGTCTTTTGTCCAAATTACGAAAATACCCTTAGGAATTGAGAAATTCCCTATATGTCCCTGATTTCAGAAAAATATTAATTAATTAAAAGATTTAGTTGATTATTATTTTTTATTATTATCTAGTAGTCCTACATGATGATGATTATTTATACATGTGATGTATGATGTGTGGACGGATGATCATGGACCGTGTGATGTGTGTACTTGTGATTATTATTATTGAGGTCTGCGAACCTCCATTATATTTCTCGTTTATTGTCGGGCCTGCGTGCCTATGATTAAGTTGTAATCACATGAGGAGGCGCAGCGGGAGCGTGGATGCGACAGCAGGACCCACGAGACGAACGATCCTGATGCATGGAGATGCATCAAGATGTCGACGAAACCGACGAGGACGAGATGGACGATCACAGGGCATGGAGATGCACCGTTGCACACATAGATCTTGATGTGAGTGATTAGGCCTACTGGCTCGGGCCTAATCATATTAGGTTGTGGTCCATGATCATCTGATGTGATTGCTTATACACATACTAGATAAGTATATATATTTGCATGCGATGTAGATATATATTAAATATGTATATGTGTGACATGTCATATTAGGAGACCAAATTATAGAAACATCTCTCGATAATATTAAGTCGGTAAACGTGAGGCAATTAGATTGACCCACGTGGCCTTCCATCGTTATGAGTAGGAACCGAATCCCGGTGTAGGTTGAGTTGGTCGAGTCCCTCGAGACTCACCTATATCGCGATTCGCTATCTTGCTTACGACATAGAGATGTCACCGGTGACCTGAGGACATGGTATGCTTGGTCGAGTCCCTCGAGGGTATATCATCAAATCAGACTCATCTTGTAACGAAGGTGTTGACTTAACCGAGCATCATGGTTGGTCGAGTCCCTCGAGGCCATGGTGATTCGGAGGCCGAACAGGACGGGAATCACAAGGAGTTGTGATCGGCAAGAGTTGCCTACCTTTTAGGCTTAGTGTGATTGGTCGAGTCCCTCGAGGTTACACTAAGACGCTGATTGGATCCTGATCCCCACTAGAAGTCTGCCGGAGACTTCCGTTTTACGTGCTGAGGGTGTCGCGTGACTCGATAGTAAAATAGTGGGAGTATATTAAGATAGAAGTCCATATCTTGATAGTTTATTTCTTGCAAAATCTGCATGTTATTCATTTTTGCTACATCTTTATTTTCAGAAAATGTCGCTTTCAAATCCCTTACGTGGCATACTTGATGTCAACCGCCTCACTGGTCCAAATTATACGGATTGGCTCCGTAACTTGAGAATTGTTCTCACAGCGGAGAAAATCGTGTACGTCCTTGATACAGTGATGCCTACGCCCGAAGAAGGGGCAAGCGAGGATGAGATCGCTCGCTACGTGAAGTACATTGATGACTCCACTCTTGCTCAGTGCTATATGTTGGGCTCTATGACTCCAGAGTTACAGAGACAACATGAAAAGATGGATGCCAGATCCATTCTCCTACATGTCCGTAAATTGTTTGAGGAACAGGGAAGGACTCAACGATATGAGATATCCAAGAGCCTTTTCCGCGCTAGGATGACTGAGGGGACACCGGTTCAGAACCATGTCCTAAAGATGATTGAGTGGATAGAGAAACTCACAGGTCTAGGAATGGTCCTAGAGGATAACTTGTGTGTGGACATTGTGCTTCAGTCCCTACCAGATTCCTTTTCACAGTTCATAATGAATTTTAATATGAACAAGCTTGAGGTGACTCTCCCGGAGCTCCTCAATATGTTGAGGGAGGCAGAGAGTACTATTAAGAAAGAGAAGCCAGTTCTCTACACTGGTGAGACCAGAAAGAAAAGGAAAGCAGAAAGGTCCCTTAAGAAGGGAAAGGGCAAGGGCAAACAAGGTAAAGCAAAGGTTGCTAAGAAAGACCCAACAAAGGACAAAGGCCAGTGCTTCCACTGTGGTAAAGATGGGCACTGGAAGAGAAACTGCAAAGAGTACCTTGCAGAAAGGGCGAAACAAAAGCTTGATGAAGCTTCAGGTACATTCATGATCAGTCTCCATTTGTCAGACTCTTATGATAACACATGGGTATTAGATACCGGTAGTGCTTATCATATATGCAATTCGTTGCAGGTTCTGGCAAGGCCTAGGAGACTAGAGAGAGGCGAGATGGACCTAAAGATGGGTAATGGAGCAAAAGTTGCTGTATTAGCTGTTGGCGAGGTCGCTCTACATCTGCCTAGTGGAGCTTTTATTGCATTAGATGCATGTTATTTTGTTCCTTCTATTATCAAAAACATTATTTCCATTTCATGTTTAACAGTTAGTGGATATAAATTTGTTTTTGAGAACAATGGTTGTTCGATATTATTAGATGATAAGATCATCACGAAAGGAACAGTGCATAATGGTTTATTTATGTTAGACACCACTCCACATATCATGAATGTAAATGTGTCTAAGAGGAAACGAGATGAGGTGAACAATGCATACCTGTGGCATTGTAGGCTAGGTCACATCCATGGAAGAAGGATTCAAAAGTTGCTAAATGATGGATATTTAGATCCATTCGACTATGTGTCATATGCAACTTGTGAGCCTTGCATTCGTGGAAAACTGACCAACTCTCCATTTAGTGGAACTGGAGAGAGAGCCACTGAGTTGTTGGAACTCATACATAGTGATGTATGTGGACCCATGTCAACTCATGCCATTGGAGGTTACTCCTACTTCATTACATTTATTGATGATTTCTCAAGGTATGGATATGTGTACTTAATGAAGTACAAGTCCGAGGCCTTTGAGAAATTCAGAGAGTATAAGAATGAGGTGGAGAACCAGACTGGAAAGAGTATCAAAACTCTTCGATCAGATCGAGGAGGTGAGTACTTAAGTACAGAGTTTACTCACTTCCTCAAGGACCATGGGATATTATCCCAATGGACACCTCCTTATACACCTCAGCTCAATGGTGTCTCTGAAAGGAGAAATCGTACATTATTAGATATGGTACGGTCCATGATGAGTTTCGCTGACCTACCCATCTCATTCTGGGGATATGCCCTAGAAACCGCAGCTTACCTTCTGAACAGAGTTCCAACTAAGTCGGTAGTGTCTACACCATATGAGATATGGAAAGGGAAGAAGCCTGATCTTAAGGTTGTTAAGATTTGGGGCTGTTCTGCCCATGTTAAAAGACACAACCCCGATAAGTTAGAATCAAGGACAGAGCGATGCAAATTTGTGGGATACCCCAAGGAAACTTGTGGGTATTATTTCTATCATCTCGAGGACCAAAAGGTCTTTGTAGCTAAGAGAGCAGTGTTCCTTGAGAAGGAACACATTCTTGGCGGAGACAGTGGGAGAATGATAGAGTTGAGCGAAGTTAGGGAACCAAGCTCAAGCACCACTCTACAGCCCGAGTCTGTTCAGGTACCTAATACACAAGTATCAACTTTACGCAGGTCTGATAGAGTATCCCATCCTCCTGAGAGATATGTGGGACATATTAGAGCAGAGGATGTAGAGGATATTGATCCTCAGACCTACGAGGAGGCTATTATGAGTATAGACTCCGGGAAGTGGAAAGAAGCCATGAATTCTGAGATGGATTCTATGTACTCCAATAAGGTTTGGAACCTAGTTGATGCACCCGAAGGTATTGTACCCATCGGTTGCAAGTGGATCTTTAAGAAAAAGATCGGAGTAGATGGAAAGGTAGAGACCTATAAAGCAAGGCTAGTGGCAAAAGGGTATCGTCAAAGACAAGGTGTTGACTACGACGAAACCTTCTCACCCGTAGCAATGCTAAAATCCATCAGAATTCTATTGGCTATTACAGCACACTATGATTATGAGATCTGGCAGATGGATGTGAAAACCGCATTCCTCAACGGGAACCTGGAGGAGGAGGTGTATATGATGCAACCTGAGGGATTCGTGTCCAAGAACTGCCCAGATAAGGTGTGTAGGTTGCTTAGATCCATTTATGGACTAAAGCAAGCTTCCCGAAGTTGGAACATAAGATTTGATGAGGCAATCAGATCTTATGACTTCGTTAAGAACGAAGATGAGCCTTGTGTATACAGAAAGGTAAGAGGGAGCGCTATCACCTTTTTGGTGTTATATGTGGATGACATCCTCATCATTGGGAATGACGTAGGAATGCTATTCACAGTAAAGACTTGGTTATCTAGATAGTTCTCCATAAAGGACTTTGGGGAAGCATCTTATATCTTGGGGATTAGAATCTATAGAGATAGATCCAAGAGGATGCTTGGCTTGTCCCAGTCCAGGTACATAGTAACCATTGTCAAAAGGTTTGGCATGGAAAATTCCAAAGGGCAAACATGAATATGATACCTTATGCCTCAGCAATAGGGTCTATCATGTATGCCATGCTATGTACTAGGCCTGATATAGCGCATGCTCTGAGTGTCACGAGCAGGTATCAGGCGGATCCAGGCTTGGAGCACTGGAAAGCAGTAAAGTGTATCCTTAAGTACTTGAGAAGGACTAAGGATCTTTTACTAGTATATGGAGGTAATAGCCTTAAGGTTGAAGGCTACACTGACTCAAGTTTTCAGTCTGATGTCGATGATAGCAAGTCGAATTCAGGGTATGTGTACACCTTGAATGGAGGAGCAGTGTGCTGGAAGAGTTCCAAGCAAGATACCACTACTGACTCGACCACAGAGGCGGAGTACATTGCTGCATCGGATGCAGCAAAGGAGGGAGTCTGGGTGAAGAAGTTCATCACAGATTTGGGAATCGATACAGATAGCGACAAGTCGACTTCCTTATATTGCGACAACTATGGGGTGATTACTCAAATAAGGGAACCCGGGTCTCATCAGAAGTGTTCTGAGGAGGTTCCAGCTTATAAGAGAGATCGTAACCCGAGGAGATGTAATAGTGGAAAGAGTTCCATCCGAAGATAACATTGCAGATCCACTGACAAAGCCGTTGTCTCAAATTGTCTATGAGCGTCACAGGAGTCTGATGGGGATCAGACACATAGGTGATTGGCTTTAGGTCAAGTGGGAGATTGCTAGTCATAGGTGCCCAGCAAGCCAATCACGTGAGTGATGGCACGTGTGACTTGATACAGAATCTTTTTGCTTATTATATTTTGGCATATATCACTTTATAACTATTGCATAAATGCATATATATTGTGATGTCCTTGGATTTGTGCAATGGGAATCGGATCGTGATGAGATCACGATAATGAGATCGATTCACCTTTAAATACATATCCTAAATAATCCCGGTCATAGGTTACTCGAGAGGGACATCGTGATAACCGGATAGACTGGTGTGCTGTATACCCGTCCATATGATGGATGCAGCTGGTCTCATAGCTGCTCGTGTAGGGACACTAGGGATACAGTACAGGTGCTCATTGGAGAATGAGTTCACTGATTGATCCGCTTACGGAATGCTGGATGGTTGATGATGCCTTATTGTCAGACAGCGATTCCATAGTCCTAGTGGTGTATCTGGTCCTTAGACTTGAGACACCAAGGATGTCCTGTATGAGTGCTCCACTCTTTGATACCAGACTTATAGGTTTGACTGTTCTCAGATCTAGTACAGCTGGTCATTGGGAGTGGTAGTCGACCTTACGAGGGCTATTGAGTGTCGACAGAGGATCATCCACTCTCGGCGTCATGAGAGGAATATCCTATGTGTTCTTGCTCAGACAAATCCCTGGCCAGGGTCATTCGGGTTGAGAGAGAAAGAGTTCTCCGGGAGAATCCGATTAGAGCGAGACTCGAGTAGAAACCGTATGGGTCTGACAGCACCATGCTCGATATACGGTCTCTGGGATATTAGATGGATGAGGGACTATAGGTACATGGTAACTGAGGACAGACAGGTCCAATGGATTGGATTCCCCTGTATCGTCTGGGGACTACGGCGTAGTGGCCTAGTACTTCCGTAGTCGATGAGTCGAGTGAATTATTACAGAGATAATAATTCACTAAGTTAGAAGGAGTTCTGACAGGTATGACTCACGGCCAGCTCGATATTGGGCCTAGAGGGTCACACACATATGGTAGGCATTGCGATGAGTAGAGGTTCGGATATGAGATATCCGACGGAGCCCTTGTCTTATTGGATGCAGATCCAATACCCACTAGGGAAAGGACCCATTAGGGTTTTGACACGGGATCTCTATAAATAGGAGGGATTCACAGCCTCATAGGCTAGAGTCTTTGCTTGCCCTTCCTATTCTCCTCTCCCTCTCCACCTCAGAGTAGGCCTGGAGTTTTGAGGAGCGTCGTCGCAACCCTGCTGTGTGGATCACCGCTAGAGAGGAGGACGCTTGACCTCCTTCACCCTCTCCTAAGGATCTGCAAGGAAACAGGGATATACGATCTCCCTAGGTAACACAATCTCTATACGCAGTTTTGTGTTTTGCGGATTTTTGCGCACCAATCTTCGCACGACGACGAACATCTTTTTGGGAAAAGGGGATTTTTGTTTTCTTGTTCTTCCGCTGCGCATATGATGTCGCCCCCTCAATGATTTCCCAACAGCTAGTTGGTCGAGGTTTCTACTCCATCCTCAAATAGTTTAAGGGCGGAGGAGGATGAGTCCTCCTTTTCATCAGAGGAGGCATCTACCATAAACCAGAGGGTTCTTTAGGACTTGGAGTCCATGAGAAATTTGCATGACTATGGTTCAGTGATAAGCATACCTCTCTTAGATCGCCTGGGAACTAGATATTGTATAACAACCGAGTTCCATCTATAAGTTCCCAAACCTTATCAACACCCTTTTGATCTTGCTCTCAAGTCTTTCTACTTATCATGTGATGCATTTGAGGCAAGATTCCATCTTTCCCTCTACTTAGTGATAGTGTAATACCTCCAATGATGGGGGATATCACTTTCTCAAATAGTGCTCAACTCATTATGCTATCTAATAGTGTTCATCGAAGAATGTCGACGTGCTACTATACCCAGCACCCTCTTTGTCACTTATTTTCAATTGTGCAAGGGAAGAAGTAGCTACTACTTAGCTACTTGGGAGAGGGTTTCTAGGTCAGTGATGTACCTTCCAACAACAAAGTTAGAATGAGCGCTTCTTTCTCATGAGTTTAAGTCAAAAGACGAGGGATTCAACCTCGCATGATCAATACATTACATTAATAACACCCCTCCCTTCGTGTCTGATAAGGAGGTAGATTTAGAGTTTCGATTGAGGGATATACTTTCTTCCTTCGAGATAGTCCGAAAGATGGATAAGGACTAGTTGATCAATGCAGGTTTTAGCCCAACTCCTCAGGGTATGACCCAAACCTCCTATCACTTAACATTTTTTATTTTAACCTTCAGCTTTGTGATTTGCATAATCTATAGGCATAAAATCTGTACTACCTAAAAAGGAAGGTGCTTGGCTCCTCATTAACGTGACGGAGCCCTATTTGGCCCTAACAACCACTCATAAGCCATTAGTAAAGGTGTTGGATCCACCTCGACCTAGTCATCATGGCAACATTGACTAACTAAGAAAGAAACACAAGGTTATAGTGAGAAAGGCTTGATAATCTCAAAGGGACGACATACCCGAAGAGTCAACTTGGGAGATGGAGCCTCCCCTAGAGGTCGAAGTTATAGATCGTTCTTGAGGAAAAGGGGGAGCATGTCACAATCGATGATGGACCTATGCAAGGGAAGTCCCTACCCTTTACGGCCTTGCAGATGGTTGACCTATCAGACTCAACCCTAGATGCATCACTGCAGTTATAGTGGGAAGGTTTGAAAGAGATGCAAAAGGTGTGAGGTGAGAGCACGAGGGCTAGCCTCCCAAAAAGCTTAAGGAGGTTCGAGACTATAACTAGTACAATGGAGGATAAGTTGTTATAGCTAACTTGGGAGCTGGACGCGATGAATACACATAACTCAGAGCTCATCGAGGAAGTTATGATAGTTGTTGAGGAGACTCGCAAGCTAAAGGAAGTATTGGAGAGCGAGCAGAGCTAAATATTAGAGTATTAAGAGGAAGCAATTACTGACTATAATATGTTCATCAAGCTTCAAAGGGGGGGGTTTGGAGAGGATGATGTAGGTTTCACACCAATTCATGCACTAAGTCACTCTAACCCACTTCAAGGTGAGGTATCACAAGTTGAAGCTCGAGGAGGATCGGTTCATGGTTACCTTGAGGATCATAACATGTTGATGGTGATCAAGATACCCTTTGATGACAGCCCTAATTCATCGCCTAAACTACTATCTCTACTAGTCGTTCTCCCCTTTTTTGTATTTGGTTCATCTGGAATGTTTTAAGTGAATGAGGATTGACCTGAGATGGGATCAATTAGACTCTCCCCTCTAGAATCTTAGAACTCCCACTGCATCTTATCTAAGCGTCGGTCCATTTACTACAATTGGATCCTTAGGGAGTCATCTATCGAATCCGCTGATTAGGTCTCAAATTTGAGCAAAGCAAAGCGGTGGTGCTGTAGTGCGCTAAGTTCCACAATTGGGAAGCGGGGAGCTCCTTCGGCTAGTAGTTTTGCAGGCTTTGGGTGATCCTGAGATGTTGGCATTATGTTAGTTTGGGGGATCCTGACGGGTGCCGATGCCAATAGTGCTTGAGGTATCAATCGCGGTTGAGATAGTAGTATCGCTTATTAGGCTAGATGAGGCAAGAGCAATATGATAGCCTGCATCATGTCTGTTAACGTCTATACCTACTGAGTGAGGCCCAAGAACACATTGATAAAGACTAGTAAATGGCTCGAGTTCATCCCTAATGGTGAGAGACATGAGTCATTGAATAGATGCCAATACCACATTAGCGTTTGGGCTGAAGTTGGCACATCAACATGTAAGAAGGATGGAAATTGCCCCCTGAGTAAAAGTGCTATGGGTTGGAGGCAAAGCCTTCTCATTGGAGCATTCGTTGAGAGGATTGACGAGTGGATATTTTTGTGACATCAAGCTCTCCTTTTAACATGAAAATGTTAGGGGGATTTCATTGTTAAAATTTGACTTAACCCAACGTAATCCAAACCCGAGGGCACAATAGTATCCTAGATGGTTCCAAGGCGGCTTTGAGATGGCTCTGAGATGACTTTGAGATGGAGGTGTCGATCTCCTAGGGCACTACCTGCACTAAGATCAATGTCAGAAGAATTTTTTCAACTTGATCCCTCCGATGCTTAAGTTAGTAATCGAGGTTTATAGTAGATAAGAGTTTTTCTTGGGAAGAGAGCCCCATGATATAATATCAAGTATTAGCTTTTATACATGATCTTGGAGAGGAAAGCCTATAACTGTCCCAACGTTCTTTTTTGATATTTTGTTCATATGGACGTTTGGAAGGAGATAGCTCCAAATGGTCCACCTTGGATTGTTATCCTCAAAACAGATAAAGAGTGATTTGGATATTTTCTTTACATGCCAATTTCTATATGACAGTTAGATATTGATCGTTAATATAGGAGAACCTGAGGCCGTGAGAGAGAGAGAGAGAGAGAGAGGGAGGGGGGGGGGGGGGGGGAGAAGGTGTGTGGGGGTGGGGTTTGAGTGTGTGTTTTGGTGGGGAGAGAATGAGCGGCTCGGAGAGATGGACGCTGTGCACCTCTCCTGTATTCCCTGTGGACAACCTCTCCATATAAATGGCGTTTGCGACGGCAACAGAAGTCCCACAACTTTCTTCACGATTTGTGGCGCCATGTCTACTCTCTTGCGCGCCCTCGTAGCTGCAGCGCTGCTGCTCCTTGTGTTCCCCCGCGCCGGCGCCGGCGCCGACGCCAAGGCTGAGGATGACCACCATGGGAAAATTAGATACAAAAACCACGTCCACGGCAATCATCTGAAGGGCCACCACGGGACCTTCAAGTCCGGCAAGTGGGAATTCGCGCACGCCACCTTCTACGGAGGCAGCGATGGCTCCCAAACAAGAGGTCTGCCCTTCTCTCCCTTGCTTTCTACATGTTGCCTGTGTTTGCCTTCACGTACGTCACGCGCCGGAAACTCTACCCTTGCAGAGGGCGCATGCGGCTACGAGGACACGGTGACCGAAGGGTACGGGCTGCAGACGGCCGCCACGAGCACGGCTCTGTTCAACGACGGCCTCATCTGCGGCGCCTGCTTCGAGATCAAGTGCGTAAATGACAAGGAGTGGTGCAAGCCGGGCCACCCTTCCATCTTCGTCACCGGCACCAACCTTTGCCCACCCAACTACTACCAGTCCAGCGACAACGGAGGCTGGTGCAACCCTCCCCGTGTGCACTTCGATCTCACGCAGCCAGCCTACCTCCAGATCGCCCAGTACAAGGCCGGAATCGTGCCGGTGGCCTACCGCAGGTACTCGTCTTCTCGAACCCCCAACATCTTGTCAGAATCCTAACACCAGGACACGAATCACAATGCTGCATGCAGGGTCCCGTGCAAGAAGCGGGGAGGCATCAGGTTCACCACCTCCGGGAACCCCTACTTCCTCCTCGTCCTGGTGTGGAACGTGGCCGGCGCCGGGGACGTCCACAACATGCAGATCAAGGGGAACAAGGTGGGGTGGACTGCCATGTCCAGGAACTGGGGGCAGCGCTGGCAGACCAACGTAGACTTAACGGGGCAGTCGTTGTCGTTCCGGGTCACCGCCAGCGACGGCCGCCGCTCCACCTCTTGGCACATCACCCCCCGCAACTGGCAGATCGGGCAAACCTACGAAGGCAAGAACTTTAAGTTCTGAGCAACGCAGCAGAAGCTCCACCTAAACCCGTAGTTCGTCCTACGGATCATATCTCTGAGCTTGAGATTCATAGACTTCCCTGAAGACCGATCGAGCCGGGATGTAAGCATTTGTAATAGTATCTGAGACGGTGTTGCCTCCCACAGCAACACCATAAAGTATGTCAGTATGTATAATAGAAATTAAATTTACTACATCATTTGTCTTTAGTATTTTTTGCTATAACAATTACGTGGGATCGCTTATGTGACCTTTAACATCTAATTATAATATTAACAAACCATCCTAAATGAATCTTCTTTGTTTCATCGGATTGCATCTAACTGTTCACATATTTTTTTGGTAAATCCACAAATTTATCTCTGCCATTTCGACTACACAATATTATTTTTTGGCCGCTCTCATTGAGATTCCTAACGAATCATCATTCTACTATTCCATGGTAGAAATGGTACGAAAATGCTTTTATAATCTATTTAACCTTATTATGTGCTCAAATTTTGTATTACTAAAATGACATTTCATATATTCAATCTTAATTTTACTATCTATATTAGTTAACACTTTCTCTCCATAGCTCAATTTTAAATAATTCATCCTAACTCTCACTAAATATAATACTATTTTTTCCAACAAATCACATCCAATAAGTGCATCACATATCCGATTACTAATCAAAAAAATCAAAATCGATTCTTATTGTAACTATATAATTATAAGAACTCTCATAATTCTATTATTGGTCACAACACTGTGATGTAAACTCTTTTAATACTAATATAATTATTAGAAATGTTTTTCTTCTCCCAACTCTTACCGTGACAAGTCTCTAGATACTCTATTACAAAAAAATTTTAACTCAACTATAAAAAAATAAAAATCCTTTTCATGCTTATTGCATTTTAAGATAAAGATGCACGGAAAAATAAGAGAAAAAAAAGGAAAACCTAATGTTATAAAGGAAGACAAAAATGAGACAGAATATAGAATAACTAACAAGGATATATTAAATATTTAATTTTTCATAAATTTTAGCCCAAATTAGCTATTAATTGCCACAGTAATTAATGGTCGTCAGAGTTTTTTAGAATGCCAATGTGAATGACATGAGGAAGATCTTTTTTTTTTCGTTAACATGATGTACATGAGTACCATGAAAAAATTCACACCATGAAGACCAAATTTGACATCATAAGCCTTGAAAGAAATTTAACTCGATCATTGCAATGCTATTACTCTGGAAAAATCCACCTAGTCAGTGATGACAACCATAAGTTCAGCATTCACATAGTTTTTAGCACACTTGATCTTGTTTTGATGAGGGTTTAGTCCACCGAAAACTGTTTGCAGATACATATGACACTGATGATACACCATCGAAATTAGCCTATAAAATTAGTTTGTCTAAGCAATTGATTCCTAGTGAGAAAACTACTACAGGCAACTATGCAGAACGAACAAACCAAGAAACATTGAAAGGCATTCAAAAGCAATTTTAACTCCAAACAAGATAAAAATGTATGGCAAATTAAAGATTTACCTGATATGTTACATATGCCTCCAACAAAACTAATGGGATATACAGTTGGCCATCAAGATACCAACAGGTTATGTCTTCTGGATGATATCTGCTTTGCATGTTCTTTTGTAGTGTCCTGTTTGGCTGCACCGACTACAATGCACGGTATGTTTTTCACGATTGCTCACCTCCATGCAAAGCCGCTTCTTTTCAGGGCGTCCTGGAGGACGACGAAACTTCGGTGGACGAACCACTTGATTTTCATTGTGTGCCTGACCCTCGGTGGCTTTATTCCACTCGCTTCTGTCTGGAATTGGATACACTGGCTTAGAATATGTCTCCCGATACTTCGTGACAGTGAAGTACTTCTCTGTATATTCATAGATGTCTTTCTTACATGACAGGAGGGCTGCAACAGCGTGAGAACAGGGTATGCCATGCAACTGCCACTCACGACAAGAACAAGAGCGCATGCCAATATTTACAATACTGGAACAATCAGCTGACAGAACCTCAAATTCTACTTCATCAGAACGAAGCACTTGGTATCCAACAGCCCACTCAATGGCTTCCGAAATGTGTCTTTCAGCTGCAGGGGCAAGTCTAGACGTCCATTTTAAACCCTTTTCATGGCGTTCGCTAAATTCCTTCATCAATTTGCCATGGATGCTTTCGATAACTTGAATAACAGGTAGTTCACGAGCTTCAAGTATCCATCTATTGAACTCCTCAATGTTTGAAGAAAGATGTCCATAGCGTGGACCTTCAAGATAAACCACTGCCCAATGGTTAGCTGGAATTTGCTGAATCCTTTTGGCTGCTCCTGCACAGACTTCTTCAATTTCTGCCATCCTGTCCCTAAAGCCACTGGTGGTGACAGAATAAGCTGCCTTCCAAAGAAGATGAACAAGCCTTGAGTTCTTGAATTCTTTGTTCATGCTTTCTGTTAAGTGTCGCATGCATATTCCCTGGTATGCAGTAGCAAATTTTCTTCTCACAGCTTCAGTAACAACTGTCTGTCCATTGGATAGTACAATAAGCTGAGGTCTGGTTTCAGTGCTCGTATCTAGTAGTTTATGGAACTCTGACAAGAACCACATCCAACTCTCATCTGTCTCCATATCAACAATACCAAAAGCAACTGGAAACATTCCACCATTAGCATCAAATGATGTCACAGAAAGCAGCGTGCCAAGATACTTACTTCTGAGTTCAATTCCACCAAGGCTAATGATGGGCAAACAACCATTCAAAAAGCCATGAATTGATGCATTAAACGAAACAAAAATTTTCTGGAAACGATGGTCCGAACCTGTAGTAAATACTTGAGCAACACTTCCAGGGTTTCTTAGCTTTATCTGCTCACAGTATGCTGGAAGAAGACTGTAACCCTCTTCAGAGGATCCATATATGGCAGTCAGACCTCTTTCTTTCGCTCTCCAAGCTTGCTTGTATGGAATACTAATCCCATACTGTTTCTGAATGTCTTGAAGTATGTCCTTTGGCCTGTAATTAACATTGCTTCGTAGCCGCTCCTCTATGAGATTGACAATCCAGTCAACAGATGCCTGATTACGACTTAGCTGTGCATCTTTGCCACAAGTATGTGTCCCTTCAATGCTTCTTATGGTGAAAGTTGGTACATTTGGCAGCTTTACAGCACGAATTCGCCATGGACAACCTTCCTTGGCACACTTGGCAAAGTAGCGAATCAGATCACTCTTTATAATCTTAAGTTCAAAATGTTGTGCAATAGCAGCTTCTTTTATCGCCTTCCTAAAAGTTTTGACATCAGGGAATTGCCGCCCGACAGCAAAATTAAAATCTTCCATCCAGCATATGATGATGAACCAGTATGCAGGGATAAATTAGTTACTTCCTCTATGGTTACCCTTTATCATCTCTTTCTTCACGAACCATTTAACTTCCACAATAAGGCCAACAATCTCAAAAGTTCAATGATAATCACCTAGGAGGTGAGCGATATTACTCAAGTCTCCTGCACAAGAGTGACAACTCTAAACGAAGAGAATAATCTCTGTAAGATTAAACAATATGTGTACTGCATGCATGGTGATATTGATTTATTTCTCAACTTTGACACAACAAAACTCATTCTTTAATTTGGCAAGTCAACAAAAAAAAAACAACTTGCATTAATCTAACTCCAGCAAAAAGTGAATTCTACTAAAAGCACACAGTTAAAAAAAAGAAAAAAGATTATCATATTTTCTTTTGCACATAAACAAAAAGCAAAATCAATTTCCATTGTAATAGTTATATAAACTTCATCTGATTTGGCTTTTCTACTAGACAATAAATAAACAAAACATGCTATTAGTGGCAAAACATTCCAAGCAGCAGCAACATAACAAAATAATGCTTCACAGTCATTTTAACTCAGGTAAGTATCAAAGCTTCCATGTTGATCACACAAAAACCCAGTCCTTGCCGTCACACATGTTAAATGCTGACCGCCACATAAAGAGTCGCAGACAGGCGCACAATGCATTTGAAGAGATGTGTGCATCACATAATCTATTAATTTGTAATTTCGTCAATCATTCACAAGTTTTCCCCTTCGTAATTTGTGCCTCAAACAATCGCACCATAAACACGAAACGAAAATAATCTTATGTCATCGGCTTCCAAGAAAATTATTCTTCAAATTAATAGAAAAAGAAGCTCGAAGAGACCCAATTATAATGCAGTGAGAGTTCGGCGAGAAGGAGGCGGAACGGGCATGGCGGACTTACCCGAGGATTTCGAGAGGGCAGTGGACATCGTTCGCGACTGCGAAAGGAGCATCAACAGCACAAGACAGGCTTCGGCCGAAGCGATCGAAGGGAGGCCCCAGGCTTAGGAAGGGTTCGGGAGCGGATCACGGCAGCGGGGTGCGCAAGAGACTTAGATGAGACAGGAAGGCGTAGAGAGAAAACGCACGGCCGCGTAGGAGGTGAGATCGGGTGGTCCGGCTCCGAGAGGAGGAGGCGGTGGAGCCGTCGGCGAAGGGCAGATCGACGCCACTACGGTAGGGCTTCCTTGCGACTCTCCCTTGCAATTTTTCTTGATTTATGTTTTTTATGGCAACCGAGAAATCTTTGCTACGAATTCTATTTACGTATATTACCATTCAAAGTTCTGCCATATACATTTACATATTTATTTTTCTATATATATGTATTTGATAAATTCTTAAAAATCTTTATTTTTATTTGTCTAGATTAATATTTTTATTTTCTATATATATAAATTAAACAATGCTATTGTAAAGACTTTTTTATATTTATATGAATCAACGTATATTACCATTATATGAATTAAACAATGCTATGAATTCTATTTACGTATATTACCATTCAAAGTTGATTTATTTTTATTTTATATATATATATATATATATATATATATATATATATATATATATATATATATATATATATATATATATATAAGTTTCCTCCAATATATGTAATATTTTCAATTATATTTTTAAAAATTTTACCAAAAAAATAAATAATATAAATTATGTTATTGATTTTTTTAAAAATAAATATCAACATTTTACAATGTGATGCATACGCCCTTTTCCTAAAATCATGTGGATAGTCTGTTTAATCATCATGATTGGACCAAAATGATTTGTCCTACTCTGGACCGGGTCTAGAACTCGGACCAATCAAAAGGTCACATTTATCCTTGTCTATTTTAACTCTACTTAGGTGGCAGAAAAGATCATGCATCCTTTCAACGGTTCACTTCCAGACTTGTTCCATACCACTTTATGAGTAATATAGCCTCAACACAGTCTAATCTTCATTGTCTTTATAGGAATGTATTCTATCTATACAGAACAAGACCATGCCAATAAACAAATACGATTATGTTCTTGACATTTATCAACGTGCTTTCGTGGGACATCTGATGCAATAGCATCCGAATTTATCAAGCCATTTGATGCATATATCATCTTAAGTCCTTTGTCAACAAAGGGCAACTTTAGACAATTGAATGAGTTTAAACCCTATTTCTCAGCTCTGTAATATCGCAAAAGCTTTCTACACTCGTGCAAGAGATCTTGTATGATAAAAAACAATAATAAATACCAAAAAATTAAAGATCTAAAATATCATCTGATATAAAATACTCGCTAAATTAGTTGGTAAAAACTTTGACTGATGTTATTTATTCCTTGTAAAAAATTAATAATAAATAATTCATAATATGTTCATCAAAGGCTTTAAAATCATCTAATTCAATTCATAAAACAGCCTTATTGCTAAAATCACATTCACCAATCATTCCCAAATATTTAAAGGTAGTAAAAACTTTGACAAATCATCATAATTTGATTTTCAAAACCTACCTTCGCCACTTATATTTTGTAAAAAAAAAAAAAATTGTACATTGAGACTCTCTTTTTCACTTGGGCAAATATCACACTTGAATCTATTACGTTGCAAATCAATATCAAAATGCTCTCATTCACATGAACCAATCATTTAGAACCTCATATATTTTAAACACGAAGTGTATGATATAAATAAAGAGACGAAGATTAACCAGAACACATTAGAACTTTTGAGTTTGCAAGTTTGCAAGACATACAGGCATCGAATCATGTTGCCAAACTTCGCGGTGATACATCTCACATGCATATGATTTTTATTCATCCGTGCCGCCATCAACAGCTCAAAAGCCGGGCTGACACACCGACTCAATGTATCAGTCGGTTAGGCTGGTGGCCGCCAACCATAACATCCTTAAATCGGCCGATTGGTCTCATCATCCTGCTCATCCTCTGTCAGAAGTAGAGTGTAGTTAGCTTATGAAACAAAAACCAAGTTCCAGGGCAGTGTGACCAACATATACTAAAGTAGCATGGTATGATCATCCATACCACGAAAAACATCTGGATCAGCTATGCTACCTCTAAAAGCATCATTAAATTGAAAAGCTATATTGCAAAACTGAGAAGATGTAGCTTTAAGATTTGAGTAACTGGAGCTATATCCAGGTCACACCAAGTTTCTCTCCATAGATCCAGTGTTGTCTCAACAAAAATGGGCAGCGAGCATTAAGATTTGACATTTTCCTTTACAAATAAGTCAATCAGGATGGTATCTGCTAAAACCTGCTGTCACTTAACTGTTGTTGCTAGTTATGAGTATGCATTAACTACTAAGTGAATCTAAATGGAGATGACAACTTCATTACCAAAGAGCAGTCTACCATCAGAGTTACAGATGAGCTGTAATTGAGAGAGAACTGGTACATCAGTACTGCAAAGCTACAGAAAATTTTCAACATTTGCTTGCTCAGTATAATAGCAATTTTCTTTTCATAACGGAAGCAAGCATACCTCATCGTTGATGCTAAATCTCCATTTGTCTTGATGCCATCTTTGCCTCACAATTATAATTCCCATGACGGCAGCAGCTACAACAACAGACCAAAAAGTACCGGCCTCCTTTGCCTGTTTATACAAAGATACTGCATGCCTCTTCCACCATGCTTGGCAAGGAAGGTTGGATCCATCAATCTCATCTCCACCTGGTTTTGCATGATCATGAGGAGATTCCATGTTCACATCAGAAGGTTCTTCAGCCTCAGATTTGGTGCTGCTTTTATGTGCTTCAGAGTGAATATCAACAGAACGAGGATCAGCAAATATATCCTGCTCAACTCCAACCAAGTTTAGCCTATGGGATCCCTTTCCCTCTTCAAATCCCATATCACGGAAGGAAATTCTATTACCTTCAGAAAACTCGATATCATACTGGAGATCATCAGATTCAGTCTGCAACTTTTCTCTATCAGAATCATCAATTCCATTATCACCACCAATCATTGTTGGCTCACCATGGATTTTGCTTGTGTCAGGTTCTATCGGGAGATTCTCATGCTCACTGGGTGGAAACACAAAATGACCGGACATGAATAATGCTGCAGAAGACTCACGTTCAGTCATGTTCTCCTTCTCTTTGCTCTCAGAGGTAGGGTCAAATTCCTGCGGACCAGGCTCTGAAGCATACGCGGATGCCGTGAGGGACACAACTTCCCAGTCAGCTCCCCGAGAAGAAACCTTTTCCTCTTTTCCATCGTCCGCCATATTGAAAACCTAATATTCACTAAAATTCGAAAAGATTAAAATTTTTTAGTGCGGACAATCCAAAAGGCGAGATTTTCTAATAAGATATAAATCAAACCAAGTTCTCAATTGCTACAGTTTCTCCTCCATTCTCACCACAGTTACTCTCTTGCTCTTAGCGATTCAATCCAGTTTCTTACAATCAAACTGATTGATCATGATTCAGCATGGAAAGAAGAAGAAATATGCCATAAGATCCAGTTCTCTGTGAAACATATCAAGTCCCATAGAAAGATTAATTCGTCCTCCAACCAACAGCAATTTACCACCATAAAACTACAAAGAGAAACAGAAACTGATACTACGTAATACCTCGTGGATAGAAACCGATGGTGAATCAATTTCTCTGAACCATCCCATCAAAGCCAAACATGAAAGAGATAGATCCACACAACAATAAATTGGCGCCCCGTAGTGGAGCAAAGTACGATACGATTGGCAGAGATCTCAAACATAACCTGAAAAGTTATCATGTTTTACCTGGAAGACCTTCGTGAAGGGGAAGAGGAGAAGACACCGGTGTCTGAGGAAGAGCCGGAGGCGAGAAAAAGGATTGAGGCGAATCAAATCCGACGAGATCTGGGACCGGTTTAGCCGGTGGTTCTCTTAAAGAACCGGACGTAGCCGGCGAGACGAAATAGAACACCGCCTCCAGAAACTAAAAGATCAGATCGACGGTTATCAACGTCCACGTGTCAATAGGTGCATTCAAAAAAAGAATCATGAGGATCGGACGGCTCAGCCGTCGACTCTTTTCAGCTCAACCGTAGAGACGGGTCAATTTGGCTCGACCCAATCGAGTTGACGCGATCCAATCTTTCTTTTCGAATGTTGGCGCTTAGTCCGAACCGGACAAGGCCGGAACTCACCTCAAATCGTACGTGCATCAAACGTGGCGTTATCCAATTGGATGGAGAACAACCGGGCGACGCAAAAGCAGTGGAAGAAACCGATAAAAGGAGCCCTCTCCCCAACCAACCGGAGAACCACCCAATCCTCGACTTCGCTTCCTCATCCTTCTCCTCCGTCGTCCGGCGGCGCGGCCGACAGATCGATCGATGGGAGGCGATCTCTACGCTCTGGACTTCGACGGCGTCCTCTGCGACAGCTGTGGCGAGAGTTCCCTCTCTGCCCTCAAGGCATCCAACTCGATTGCTTCTCACTTCTTCACGAACCCTACTCCGATCGCTTCTTACTCCTTTCTCTTCTGATCTTTGTGGTACGGTGTAGGCTGCTAAGATCAGATGGCCGTGGCTCTTCGGACAGGTGGACTCCGCCATGGAAACATGGATCATCGACCAAATGCACATCGTGAGTTTCCTGTCCTCCATTATGACCTTCCCCTGTCTTCTTCTTCTCCTCCTTCGATGCTGAAATTTATCTAGATTTGTTTGCTCATACGTACCACTATGAATGGGATTTGCTTGATGCGTATCATCCAAGGTTAAGAGTCTGAATCATCTTTCAACTTACATGCTTGTCATTACATAATTGATCTAATATTAGCTGCTCTTGTAGTTTAATTACGTCTGTTACTATATCTATATGCTGGTGTGTGTTAGGAGATAAAGATGTTCCTTAGAGGATCATTGTGAGGTTGCTTGTTACAATTGGCAATATTAGTTGGGTAAAGTTGTGTTTACTAATGACTAAATGGAAGGATGTTTTGTGGAATGAGAAAGGTGGGTGTTCAATATGAATGTGTCAAACCAAATTATCTGAGCTATTTTTCTATTTCATTGTGGCAGTTGCGTCCAGTGGTTGAAACAGGTTATGAGAATCTATTGCTTGTTAGGCTGTTAGTGGAGCTTCAGGTGCCCTCAGTGCGAAAATCATCGGTAATGCCTCTATTTGAAGATGGATTGGAAATTTTGAATTGTGATCAATGTTCACTATAGCAATTACGATAGTAATTGCAGTATTATGCTGATTTATGTTCTCATTTAATGTGGAAGGTTGCAGATGGGCTTACTGTTGAGGCAATATTGGAGAACTGGTCGCAGTTGAAACCTATAATTATGAAGGAGTGGGATGAAGAACGAGATGCTTTAATTGATCTTTTTGGAAGAGTAAGGGATGAATGGATAGATAATGATCTTTCAGGTTGGATTGGTGCCAACAGGTATGATATGTCCTGTATATTTCTTTCCTCTACATGCTAAAATTGATTTTACATACCAGGACTTCTGCATTGAACATAACAGTGTTACAGGCAGTTTAGTGTTTATGGGTTTCTACTTCCAAGTTCATGCAAATCTATGAATTATGTCTTTGTAGTGAAAATGAAGGTTGAATCTCATGGGATCTAGTCAAGATTTCTTGTAGAACAACAATCATCTCACTTGTTTCATGGCTCTGGCTTTTGCTCCTGCACTTGTGTCTCCTTCTTGGTGTATGTTTGACATCTTTTCCATGAAGTAAAATTCTTTGTTTAGAATTTTTGAGTAATTTTTTTTCCATGAAGTAAAGCTTCAATTTGCAAAAAAATTCTTTGTAATTATTTTGCTTTGGATTGATTCTCTCTCTTGCTTGAAAATGTTAAGTTCCACAGGATGTTCAAGTCCAGTATCTAGCGACTTGGAATTATCATATTCTATTAATAAATGCTAATTATAGAAAATAGCTTGGTATTACAGTAGATGAAACCACTGCTGCCACCTATTATTGAAATTTCTGATGAGATTTTGTGATCAATTTGCTTCATTTTTTGTGCACTTCGTATTACCCGCTACAAATTCTCCTGTGGTTTAGAAACATCTTTGACGATTGTTTGCCACATGAGTTGCCATGTGGTACTTGAGCATTGTCGCATTGATATCTTTCCAAAGCACACTAGGGTCCAACTCTCATGGATTCTGCATTTACTTTTCTTTGATAAGCAAATGAGAGCATTAACAGATAATCACTAATACCATCAGATTTAATTAAGCATCTATGCATGATAGTCTAAACCATGTTTTAATTGTATCTAAGCCAGTTTCACATTTTAATTATGGACCTTCTGTTAAATATGATACTGTACGGGTGTCATTTTTGTGTTTTTCCTAAGTTTATTTGCTGGCACCGAACTATTCATAAACTCTGTTAAAGTTGGAATTGGTGCAAATGCTTGCTCCAATAACTAAATGGTGTTTGCACCAAATGTGGTACAAATATGGAAAATATCAAGTGCTAAAATGAAGCTGTTTGTTATAAAATCTAGCTACTTAATCATGTTAATAGATCATATAGAACTGCTAAGCGAGCAATTTATTTTAGTCGCGAAGAGAATCTGGGAAATGTATACTAACCAGGAGATGACCCTGAAGATTTTACCCAGGTGTCGCAGATGCTCTGAGATTTGCAAGCTCTCAACTCTATATTGTCACCACAAAGCAGGTACCAGTAATTCCTTCTGAAAAAAAGATTTTTCTGCCTTCAAAATTTCTGAATATCCTGATGCATGGAAACGTTGGGAACTTGGACATTGTAGCATCCTTCAGCTCTCATTTGCAGTAATTTTGTCATACAGTTCCTGTTCCATTTGCATAGGACAATAACATTCTATGATGTCCAGATGCAGCTTCTGCGTTGATCAGCCTTCCATTAATTTGATATTCATTTAGTTACAGATTGACAAATGCTTTCATTACTTAAGTTTGATATTATTTTCTGCAAATATTTAGTCACAGCAACATTTTGCTATCTGTTAATTTTAGGCCAGATTTGCTGATGCATTATTGCGAGAACTCGCTGGAGTAACCATACCTGCTGAACGAATTTATGGTTTGGGGACTGGGTATGTATATTGAGCTGCTCTTGTAATTTCTCACCATCTATATATATATATATATATATATATATATATATATATATATATATATATATGTGCATAGCAGGTGATATGTGGTCTACTTTCTGATTCCAGGCCAAAAGTAAAAGTCCTAAAGCAGCTCCAAGAAATGCCAGAACATCAGGGTCTCTCTCTTCAGTAAGTTCTATTTCTATTATGGGAGATATGTAATTTGTGGAATAATACATCTGTCAGTTAATATGCTACTGGAGAAATCTTTTCAATTATTAGCAGGAAAATAAGAACGTCAATCCTAGTTGTTAATTGCATTGTTAGGATTTCTTGTAGTTTGTTTTTACCTAAGGTAATCATGACATCTGTAAACCAAAATCTTCATCACATTTCCTGTCTCTGGCCAGCTTTGTGGAAGACCGTCTTGCAACTTTGAAGAATGTTATCAAAGAGCCCGCATTAGCCGGATGGAATTTATACCTGGGTGACCTTCTTCCCCTAGTCAACTATATGATGGTTAGACTTTTTTTGTGGTGTTTGGTCTAACAGTACATTTTACTTTGAGCAGGTAGATGGGGTTATAATACTGAGAAAGAGAGGGCAGAAGCAGAAAGCATTCCGAGGATTCAGCTAATAGACCTATCGGACTTCAGCAAGAAACTTAAATAGATTTTCTTGGCTATTATTCTGAACATGTTGGTGAACACAACATTTTTTATAGTGATAACATACTTCAAGTGTTGATAATTTATTCAAGTTATATGTTCCCATGTTTAAACCAAATTTTAAATCTAATCTATCTCCTTCCTTTTTCTATTATGTTTGGGTGTTTTTGCCCATCTATAGTTCGTCCTGTCGATACAGTCATGTCAGGAGCATGCATCCTACTATGCATGTTGTTTCTTCTTGGACATGGACATTCATCTTACACTACGTGTTTAGGATTTCAGTCATGGAAATAGTTCTTTTAATATTAATCCTATGTTCGTAATAGTATTTGAAGTGATTTGCCTCTCATAGAGTCATAATTTTTGTGCTAGTTGCCGTGAGACTTGTTTGCTGCTGGTCTTTCTATCACCCATTGAAATAGTCCGAGCAACCACGAACATGTTTTGTTCGTTCAAGCATATTTTAGGTGGATGTGTCAGGTACTTGAAGTGAAATTCTCATTGAGGATTGTTTTAAGTCAAAATTTGATTATTTGCTCAAATGTTGATTCAGAATCAATCAAGATTTTATTATGTATTTATCTCTAAACAGTTTTAGGAAATATCGATCTCTCGAGGCATTGAGCCTTATAAAATTAGGGTATACTCGATAAAATCCCTTCGATCCCTATCTTAGTTTAGGGAATGAGGTGTTGGCTTAATGCCAAAGTTATTAGAGCCAAATGCACAAAAAGCTTTGGATTCTTCTCCCTTGAGACGACACATTGATGTTGAGAACAATTATGTGCATATCTTAAGGAAAGTCGTGCTATATCGGATTCCTAAGATATACAATAATTATTATATGACTGACAATGTTTGAACGATAATATCATGTTAATCGAATGTCATGTTAATCGTATATGATTAAAATATTTTGGATACAATGTTAATGTGTCGATCATGTGATTGATAACGTATCAATCATATTATTATTTTTCTATCAAGGATAAATATAGTTTCCATTATCAAACCCAAACAAGAAAGAAAGAAAGAAAATAAAAAAAAGTCAAGTAAGAGAAAGAGGAAGAACAAAATGGAAAGATATAAGAAGGAACAATATGAAAAGAAAAAAGGTGGTGGAGGACGATGAGTTTGGCGGTATATAGTGAGCAGTGACTGTGTTGTCGGCAATGGATGAGATGGGTGAAGGCCTTCTTGCATACGCTATTGTCAAGTAAGACTATTACAAAGCTAGAACATACTGAATTCGAGGAACAACCAGGCATGAAGATGGAAGAAACCAAATAGCTAAATCTCCTTCAATGAAAAAACTCAGTAGATCTGAGTTGCAATCAACTCGTTTGCTTTTAAGTATTCATGGACTGCCATCAGTCTCTGTGTTAAGTTAGTTTTTGACTGTGAAGGCTAATTTGGAGCCAACCAGGATATATCTTTTGTTTCTGTTCTAAAATTGACACCATTGATGATGTTCGAATCTAATCAGAGTCTAGTACTTACAAAATTATATTGGGGCACTCCCGATAATGTCCATTTGATACATAAATAAGGGTTCGAATGATTCGACTTATATTTTACAAAATGAAAAGATCTATGTTTAGAAATATAATGAGTTCTTTTATAATCGATTTTGAGTACTATTACTTCTGCAACATTGATTATAAAGAAGATGATGTATCTCTTCCAAAATTGACTATGATCATAATGCATTGAACATAGGATATGATAACATCTAGCTTACTTAGCTATTTATTAAGATGTCAATCATATGATGATGAGACGTTAATCACATGATACCAAAGTGTTGATCACATGACATTGATGTATTAACCACGTATATATTGAGGTGTTGATCATGTGGTGTCTTAAGTGTCGGTAATGTGACATTGAGATATCGATTGTACGATATTATCTACGTGATAGTGAAGTTTCGATCATATCATTATCATTATATTATCATTTGAGCAAATAATGTGAAGGATTAAAAAGGAAAATAAGCTTTATAATCTTTGCAAGCATGCAAATTGTTGGCTCCATTTCAAACTCTATCGATCTCCGATGGTGTAATCGGGAATCAGAGTTGTTGGAAATTAATTCACCAGTATAACTTCATTAAATTAGCAGTAAAATGCAATCATACAAATCAAAGTTCAGCCACTTGTTATGGAGACAATGCAACAGAGAACAACAAAGTGCTGTCTGTTGGTAAACAGCAATCTAGATTGCTCAACTGGCAGTATATGGAGACCTTATCAAAGCGATGTCCAATCAACAAGAAAATAGATAACATGAGGTCCATTGAAATCATTGGAAAGTAGGGAGCAAAAGGTCCTAATATTAATTATTCGACCCATGCATGATATAATAATCATGTTGACTTATTTATATCGAGCATATTCATCTTTAATGACTCGACACATATGACATTCATGTCAACGAAAAATAAAATTAAATCAAACTATCAAATATGTCAACGTCCAAATAGTTTTCACTGATCGTTAATCGTTTATGGTTATGAACGATCAATATAAAAGGTAGGCATGGGTACAATCAATGATATAATCATTCCTTTTTTTCTACTATTTAATTCAGAAGTCCGATGAATCTCATCGAAAACTCTCAATATGTATTATCCACCGGCGCTAAATTTTTACCGTTGATAATTGAACACAATAAATATGGATCAAACATGTTTTATAAATCCAAAATCAATTTTTAAAATATTTTTATAAAATTTATTAAATCCATAATAATATATATGAAATTCTATAATAATTACGAAACACATTAACACGAAAACATACATGATGAATCTATCGAAGTATTTTTCTGAATTAATGAGTATATTGATCTTCCAATTGCTGAATATCATTGAAAACCTTTTTTTTGAATGGGTGAAAAGAAAACTGAATTGATAGTGCAACCGGAGATCATAATCTTATTTATGTTTATAACTATATCTACAATTATACCTCATGATGTTTAATATTTCTAACTTATCTCGTCATCAAATTAGAAATATTACTGATCGTAATTAATTTTCATGAGAATTATATCCCTTAACCAAATAATTTTATATAATTATATCATTTTTAATTTTGATTAATTAAAATAATAACTTAACATGTTTAATTATACATGTGTTCCCCAAAATTCTAACATTCATCTCTATCTTTTTATTGATCTCAATATTGGTACCAAAATATGTCAAATAGAGTACTGTTCCAACAAAGATAGTGACCGGACGTGGCCCACATATGGATAAGGAGGACACCAAAACTCCATTAGGATGATAAAAATTGTAAGAATATCTATTTTTTTTAAGGTTTAAATTAAACTAATATTTATACTAATCTTTTCTTTTTGGATGTTTATGTATACCTATAGGGGCACATTTGCTCTCTCGATTTAAGATTGAATATTATAGTCATTCATCAACGTACAGTCGTTACAAATGGAATGAAAGAATTGGTTCTATGCGATTTCCTGCCGTCCTCCAAATCCAAACCCCTCAGCGGCCATCTTTAAAAGCGTGGGGGTGTACGGAGGATAAGTAGGCCTAAAGGTCGCAGTAAAGTAAATGCGACGCATGTGCCTCTCTCTCTCTCTCTCTCTCTCTCTCTCTCTCTCTCTCCTCTTCCCCTTCTCCTCCTCTTGTCCTTCCACTTCGTTTAGGGTTTATTGTGGTTTGAAATCCAAGACCGGGAAATCTATCGGGGTCAATTTAGTGGCCGCCAACTGCCATCCGGACTCCAAATGCCCCCCAAAGTCCGGACTTGAAGACCGCCATAGAGAGAGAGAGAGCGCGAGTCCGGTGCTGTTGGTCCCATGCGAGCGCGCCTCACGGCGGAGTCGCGGAGCGGGCCCCCTCGTTGCAGCACGGGAGGGGGGCGTCGCGCATGGGGCCTACGCCGCGCAGGTCGTCTATCACGTAGCCTGGCGGGCCCGACCCCGACAGCTGGATGGCTACACGTGTCCTTGTCACTGTCCCCTCGGGCTCCGAGGAGCGTCCATCTTCGACTTGGCTTGGCTCGGCTCGGCTCGGCCTTTAGAGCCGGCGAAGAGGCTCCACCCGCGAGTCACGTGGCCTCTCTGCGTCCGTACGCCGAGCCCGCAAACTGTACGCGGTGGGGCCATCTATTTTGAATAAATATTTGATATAAAAATTGATGATTTTTTTTTATCAATTCCTTAATCCAGAAAAATATTCTATGATATATATATATAGAATTTTATATTAAACTAATATTTATGTGATTAAAAGGAGAAAAAATATTGGATGGATATTTTTTCTAGTATATATTTAATCAATCTAGCATATCAACAACATTCAATCAATCTTGTTTAGTTGGAGTGATTCTTCCATGTGATAGAGACAGTATTAGTAAGCTATGTGGAGGGAGATAGTAGGAGTCACGTGGGTTTCAGGAGAGCACGTGAGGTTTGTACCATCTGCGGTCCGTTACACTTCGTAACACCGATATGGTTTACGAGCCGAGCGCCGAAGCCGAGCCGAGGCCGCGAGACCGGCTTTGGACTGGAAGGTTCCTTGAGAGCCGGTGGGAAACGTTTTCTTGCTAATTTAGCAGTTGTAAGCCATTTACTCTTCTCTCTTCTTTTCTCCTTCTCTCTCCCCCCTCTCCTCTCTCTTGCTCTCCTCCTCCTCCCCCTCGCCTCCCCTCTTCCTCCCCCCAAGAATCCCCTCGCCGGTTCCAATTCTCGCAGATCCGCCGATTTCCCGGCCGATTAGGAGTCATTTTGCGTTCGTCGATTCAATAGAACCCTGGTTTCGTGTTCTTCGTCGCTAAACCCTCACATTTCGACGGCCGCGTCGGTCTCGGTTCTCTGCTCGCAGCATTGTGGTACGGCGTCTCGGATCGTAGAGCTTTGTCTTCGTTCCCTTTGGTTTCTTGCTGCTTCGTTCTGGTCTGTGATTGCATTTGTCTAACGACTGCAAAGAATTGAGATTATGGATTCTGAACTAAGTCATTAAATCGTATTGGAATTTTAATCGGTAGAAGAAACGTTCTTTCCTCGGTCGGATTCTCTTGTTTCTGATTCTGGATTCTGATTTGATGCATTTTCGCTTGCGATCAATCTAGCTTGCTCGCCTGTTCTACTCTGCCCCCCTTCCCTTTTTTTCTAAATTCGAAATCTTGCAGATATCAATATTATGATGTGGGTTAGCATAGAATGGAGTGATTTCTGATGCTAATACATATGCTACCTCCACCTGTTCTCGGATAAACTAGTCAGCGCGAGCTTACGCTTCTCCTTTCTTCTCTAATCTGAAATGGGGGAAGCATCCAGGAACATTCTGTAGAATCAGGTGAGTTTGTGGAATCTGTTGATCACCATGCACAGTTACATCGATCACAATGACTTGATCGGTAATTAGAAACGTTTGGCTTCGGAGACTAATTTTCTTGGATGTCGACCGGCATGTTGCCATAGTCACAAGCTTGCAGGATGCATTGATTTGTGTTGGTGCTGTCATGATCATACTAATTTCTAGCGTAAATTGAAACTGGCCAGCAAAAAAGGGGAGGCAGTTGGAATTGGGCGAATTCCCTGCTCCTCGTTTGATTCGATGCAGTATTTATTGGAGTTCCAAGGGTGAGTGGGTCTCTGTTCTACCAAAGAAATTTGATGGTTTCTTAACTGGTTGGATCAGGTGGCAAGAACTTGATGCGAATCATGGAGGCCGAGCTGTGTTCAGCCCGGACCCTATCTCCGTCGCGGGAGGAAAGTGGTGATGAAGAGCTCTCGGTGCTTCCCAGGCACACCAAGGTCATCGTAACTGGTAACAACAGAACAAAGTCTGTTCTAGTTGGGCTTCAAGGTGTTGTCAAGAAAGCTGTTGGTCTTGGTGGCTGGCACTGGCTGGTGAGTAATTGTTTCCTCTTGCCTAAGAACATTGTCCTTGGAATTCACACACTCTAGTTCTTTGCATCACAGGGTTCAAAATCATTGAATGTTACCAGAGAATGATTATTACCTATTCCTAGAATTCGAGTCTTTAGAAGAATTCTTGCAAGACAGACATCATTCTACTAAGCCAACCATTTCCAAAGTCACTTAAATCTCACTTATTTAGCCACCATCCACTCACTGGTTTCTGTACTTTCATCATCATTCCTCTGTGCATTTTGTCAATAGGTTTATAAATGAATGAAGGTGCAAGACACATTGTTTTGCTAGCTCACGGATCTGTCATTTCTAAAAGTTTTGACCGGATATGCTTGTCATTATCTGTATTTGAATGCCTTGGGAAAAAAAATTTATATGCTAAGACAATTTGCATACATGTGATCAGGTCCTAAAGAATGGGGTGGAGGTGAAACTTCAAAGAAACGCATTGAGCGTCTTAGAAGCTCCTACAGGAAATGAAGACGAGGACGATGAGATTGACTATGACAACTCGTTCTGCAGTAGTTCAGATGTGGGAGACAAAGACATCGATTACTGTAAGTTTTCACCGTTTACTAATTGTCAACTACTCTTTCTTTAACTCGCCACAAGTAAAGAGTACAACTTCTAGGTGGGGTATCCTTTTGTTTTGTGAGTGGTGTACAAGGTAGGGTAATATTTTTATTGTTTGGAAGTGAACTAAAACCAATAGTTACTTATTATTATTATTATTTCAAAATTACCTTGTTTGACAGCTTGCTTAGAGTTTCATAAGCCGACAAAGCCAAGGGTTAGGCACACCAGGCCATGGACATGTTCAGCAAAGTCAAATGGCCGAAGCAGCAACTATCGAGACACTACTCATTCTAATGGTCACAACTCTCAAACGGTGAGAAAATACATATTGCATTTGCATAGTTTGAATTCAGGAGTGGTCGAGAAAAATTAAGCATTTTTAGTGTGTTTGAGAACTTGTGCTTACACTTTGTAGACTATGAACAGAGGGTAAACTTGGCAAAGCTTGGAACACCAACCTTACTGAGATATTGGAGGCGCTTCAATCTTGTATGTTTCTTTTTTTTGCCCGAAAGAACTTGTGTGTTCATTAGATCTTCGGTTTGCTACCTGCGCAGCTTTCTAACATCAAATTCTCTACTGCTAAACAGGTGGGCATCAACCCCAAACCTACAAAGGAGCAGCTGCTCCACGTTGTGCAGAATCACTTCCTCTCGCAGGTACTTGTTCCACTCATTATTCTCCATGCATGCATGAAGAAACTAAAACGCCAGTCATCCACTTGCGCCCAAAAAAAAAAAAGCAAGTGGATGAGATGCAGGTCATCGTCGGCTTCATCCACGCCGCGAAGAGGTTGAAAACCCGCCATAGGAAAAAGAAGGAACAACAAGGTGGTGGGTTGAAGCAGGATTGATGTGAGTATTCACGATATGTAGAACTGGTGGTGGAGTCAGAGATCATGGTGCGAACGCCCAACCAGCTCAAGTGATGTGTCTGCTCACCTACTAATTGTAGTGTAATGATGCTAACCGTGGTGTGTGATGATTTTGTAGTCTTGTACTTAGGGACCTATGTATTAGTCTACTGGTGCCAATCTTCATCTCTGTGAGTCATGTGGGTTAGTTGCATCTTTTTCTTGGGGAAGGTGACGGTGGTGGGACAAGCTGCGTGCAGAGAGAGAGAAAGAGTTACGTACCCGTCTTGTTGTTGGCTGTTGGGCAGTGTGCAAGGCAGGCCGGGAGAATACAATATTCTCCGGGCCTCACGCTCCACTTGTCTTCTCCCACGACCACACCACTCACCATTGGATAAGGCCCGCCCTGCCTGCCTGCGCCACCACCAGCATCAGCAGAAGCAGATAAAAAGTGAGATCAAACTGGATTCTGCTTTTGTTTCGTCGCGCCATTGAATTGCTCAGTTGAGGACTTGATCTGATGTGATGTAGTGAGTGGTTCCATGGTCTATGTAAGCAGGAGGTACAACGGTAAATTGCAGGGACAAGCTTTTTACTTGTGAGCCTGTTGCAAAGTTGTCCTTCTCGTTGGAAACATAGGCAAAGAAATAAAAATCGTAAGCATCGGTTTGTACCTAAATCGAGATTCGGGCCATCCTTGGATGGTACCATATATTCTTTTAATCATACAATGGATGAATTCGTACCTGTCCGGTCATGAAACCGATAATTGAAATTGGATTCCTTGATTTGAGGTTCGAATTCTCGTGTTAAAATATAACTTCCATTGACTACCACTATGAGTCGTTACTCTTTCACCAAAGACATTAAATGTTTGCGTTTGCTACTGTACGACAAATAGGATAACTATTAAAAGCTTCGATACCTGCAGTTATCGCTGTCCCTGCATTCTCAAGTGAGGTGAAAAATTACTCCCCCTCGCGTGGTCTTCCCTCCTTGTATCGAGCGACACTGCAGCCACGAAGCAAAGATGTGCACCATTAAGACTCTTACCAAAAATTGCAGTTTCCCAGCACCAAGATTTTTACACCGATGGGCAGTAAAAAGATCTCATGAAAACTGACCGACCTTGGAACGCATGGCCGAGTCTACCAGAAGGCAGAATTCACCACCAAAATTTGAGTGCGCCACTCGATGCTTCATCTTTTCACCATGAGATGTATCGACAATTCTGATATGCTCCGTATCCCTCAGATGAAGTCTCACCAAGTTTCAAAGTAACCATTCTAATCTCTATCCCGAGGAAGATTATTTGAAGTCTCATGTGAGTGCCTTGAAGGAGCATCAAAATGCAAAAAAGTCATTCACATTTAAGGCGCAACGATCTAACATGAATGGCCTAATGTCCATCAAGAAAGAAAGAAGCTAAGTGGTAAGTGGTGTAACAATGACAAGAGATCAGGAAGCTTTGAGATATATTATTGCACAATAAGGCCATCAAGGGAATAAAATTACCTTGTGCAATAGAGTGAAGCTTCCTTCGTGACAAGTAGATTTTGCAAATTCTAGAACATAACATGTTGGTGTCACAATACCGTACAAAGGTGAGTATTTCGTGACAATCATTCATGAAACAACAAGCACAGGAACAAATAAACAACCAATATGCAAAATGATTAGTCGATTGCATGATCACAGGGATACTAACCCTTATGGAGTTATACATGGTGAATAGTAATTGTCGTGGATATTTACTTTGGCAGTAAAGTATGAGTTCATCTGAGATTTTCGAACTGACCTTGTTTTTGCAGCTTTAGGAGATGGGAGAAGGCAATCAACTCTGCTATTGCCAAAGTGGCCTATAACATCCATGCCTCTTTGAAAATATTCAAGAAAGAATCATAATAATCCTGGTTCCCGCCGACGAGATGCTGAGCCCGACCTGGATCATATGCATGCCACAAATTCAGGAGAAGTATATTATTTTTCCAAAAGGTTCTCTGGCCTGATTGATGATAAGTTTGATGAAAAACACAACCTGAGATCTGAAAGAAACAAAGAAAATATCCTCCAAAGGACGATAGAGAAGCACTACCATTTTTAACAAGATAATGGAAAAAAGAGCCAGAACAAGTCTAATATAAATAATTACTTAGATTGCTCAACAGGATTTTTGTTGTTGAGTTTGCGTAGAATAGCAACATCTATGCTACAACAAAAGGCAAGTGGCTATAGTATGCGACCGATGTCATGACAAAAATTAACCCTGAGCATTCATTTTAAAATGAATGATCTAACAAACATAGAACTTTGCAAGATTTACAGATCAGAAATCTCTTCATGTGTTGCAATGCAACTTCGAGTGGCAAAAGCTAGCGTAACATAAGCCAGTTACTACCTACTTCATGAACATGAAAACTGGCTACTGCACACATGGCTACCAAAAGAAGCTTCAAGAAAGCTTAGCTAACTTCTGAAGAAAAAAATGCAGCAACTGTAGTGGGATGAACCCAGAAAGCTTTGTTCAATGATATCATGCTCAACATTAAAGCAGAGATAACTGGAAAAAAATTAGCTCTAAATCAGTCCTGTAGCTCCTCATTCATGAATGCATTAAAATGTAACTTTCCATCTCCATTACGCAAATAATTCCCAACATGTATACAGTTATAGGGTTTGTAAATGTGACTTACAAACTGAGACAAATATGTGAACTGTGCTGCCAATCTCAATCCAACTAGAGCCTGGCATCTCGATGCCACAGATATACCTCATCCTCACCCTTTGCAAATCCTCCCAACAAGCTTCAGCTACATAGATTTTTGACAAGAGCATATAATTCACTGATTTGTTTTGCCTCCATACAGATATGATGCCTCCAAGAATATTTTCATCAGGCTGACACGGCATATTAGCTCTACCAAGTAGATCAGCTAGACAAAGCAGACTATTCTGATCTTGGATACATTTGATAATCCATTATCATCATAGAACTGAAATTGTGTGGTCATCTACAAGCCCAGCATGACTGCATGCAGCGAGGAAGCATGGATAATACAATTCTGTAGGGCTAACATGTTTGTTGTATGAATAGCTAATCCAATATAGGTGTAAGAATATCAGCGAAAACTAGTCCACCAAAACAGGTGTATATATCAAAGATATGCATGGGTGCATTGTGGATCCTCATAAGCAATAATAAAGAAATTTTCAATCCACACAGAAGCTTCAAACCTGCATTTTTACACCATAACCATGCACATCTATACCCTCACTGATTGCTGCCACAGCGGCACAGGAGCTGAGATAACTAGCAAGTGTTGATTCATCAAGTCTCATAACCTACATTATAACATTGTAACAGACAACGTCTCTAGCAACCATTCCATCGAAAACCTGGCGAGCATCATCTATCACAATGCATTCCAACTACATCAGTATCAAGAGCCAATTTCACAACCAGGCAATGAGGCTGCCTTCTAAATCCCAACAACACCAAGTCTTTCAAAATGATCCCATCAAAGTATCCTTTGAGGAAACGACATTTTGGATACATCGATAAGGGCAGCCAGACTTAACAGTCAGACAACCAATTGCTCCCCGAACAAGACAGGACATAATCCAAGAAAGCGTAGTGACGTTATGCAGTCAAGCTTTGACGAGACTAGTATTTCTCTGTTAGATAAGCACTGAAAAACCGAATCCATTCATAATGAATCACCAAAACCTAGTTTGCCAGAAGCTAGCAAACTGATTGGAGAACGACACAGCGTCGGAGACGTGAAATCGCCACACCAGTATATTCTAAAAGGAACAATGATTCTCTTGGACATACCATCGAACAAATGCCGTGCGGATGCAAGGAAACCAGAACCCACGCGCATGTCGCAGTCGCCGACGAGCAGCTCATGCGAAAACCCCACACGACGCTTAATTCTCAGCAGTGACAGCAACTCTTCTCTTATAAAAGCAAGAATCAACATTACCCCTTTTTTCATGTGGTAAGAAATGATCGGTATTTTGAATATTAGAAAACCTTAAAAATACGATGCTTTGCGACAAAACCTCATTTTCTTTTTCAGATTACGGTATAAAAAATAATAATAATGTGCAAATATTTAATTCTTATTCGAAAAAAAAACCATTTCATAAGAAAAACAAACGAATATCAAAGTGTAAATTATATCGAAAAATAATTTTGATAGCTTATTTTTGCAAAAAAAAAATCTTTTTTTTTTTCAATTTAACCACAAAGTATCCTAAAGCATAAATTAAGATTATATTTGCCCATTTGGTGGTTGGTAATTAGTTGCATACAGCATAGTTTATTTATGTTCTAATGTTTGTATAGAGAATATATATATATATATATATATATATATATATATATATATATATATATATATATATATATATATATATACACACATATGTACATGAAAGCAATAAATGTGATAAACAAAAATTTCCTCAAAAAATCTGCATTTGCAAATTACTTATTTACATATGTTTGGATCACCTCTGCCTAAACAAATAAATTATGTTAAATGATTTTTCTTACCTATAATTGTTATTTGACTGGTTAGTCATCGTCTTGATCAACTCTCGGACCGGTACGTATCATCCATTTCGGATTGTTTAGGAAAATACGATAATAATAATAAGTATTAGGTAGGTTAAAGGTGATATATATTAAATTCTTTCTTAATGTCTGAACTTTTTAGGATTTTTATCACCAAATCCAAACATTTATCATTCTATCTTATGTGGCCATGAGCTCTCACTTTGTCTCACCTGTTCGGTTGCAGGTGCCACCCAATCCAACTGAGGACACACACACGACTGATGGGCTGCTTTCCGGCCAACAATTACCGTCATACCATACGATGGGCCGACGAGCTCAGCACAAACCCATAAACTGGCGTCCTCGAGCCACCGCTACTAATGAACTCGCATATTGTACGGCATCCTACGATCCTATCTGGCATCGCGAGGAGGGAGGGAGGGCAATCTCGTAGTTTGAGACAAGTCCTGTGGGCATTCCGGTAAAGAAAACTTCCCTTCCATCATGCATTAGAAAATCTCTGCATCTGTCTGCACTTTACCCCACTTAGCCAGCACCCTAAAAAAGGATGACCTACGAATGGGTCCCGGTGCCGTAGTTCAATCAACAGACAGGTGTTGGCTTGGGTAAATATAGGGCAGGTGTTGGTCTAACAAATCATCGTTTGAGATGGAAAAGCCTAATAGATTAATAGTAAAAGAGAAGTATTCCAGGGATCGAGAGAGCGAGCGAGCGAGCGAGAGAGAGAGAGAGAGAGAGAGAGAGAGAGAGGGAAGGAAGCCATAACCACACCCGACTGCTTCCTGCCGCGCCGCCCAAATCCGTGCTCCCTCCTTCTGCAATCAGCTCGGCGGCTGTCGATCGGCCATGCGGATTCGGAAATGCGCCTCCCAGCTGTTGGGCACGCGGCGCGCCGGCTCTCCTTCTCGACTCACTGCCGGGCTCAACTCCTCGCCGCCGCCCCGGACGTTGTCGTGGGACTCCGAGGCGTCTTCTTCCTCCGCCGCCGCGGGCCTCCTCTGCGAGTTGAACCGGTCCCCATGGGATGATCCGATGTGCCTCGAGCTCATAGCTGCGTGTGATCCGGTAAGATCCACCCTTCCAACCTTCTTTGTCTCTTTCCTTTGGATTCAAAACCCCTTCCTTTCGGCTTCTGAATCAGCTTGGAAACCCTAAATTTCAATTATTTGCGGCCTATTGTCCTACTCCTCGCATTTTCTCGAGAAGGTGATGCTTCCTCCAACAGTTAGGGTTTTTTGTTCCTTCTTGCTCCCCGTCTCCACTAATGCTCGAAATAAATCCGGTTGCGAGTAGTGGAACAGTAGTCGATGTCGGGAGGCAATGCCAGTTGCCTTTCTGCATCTTCTGCTGGTATTTATTTGCGGAAGCTCCGCTTTCGATTCGAGAAAGAAGAGGACATTAATTCAGAGACATGGAAACCCTAGTTGCTCGATCGATCACAATAGAGCACTCCCAAGTCCTACGCAGTCGCTCCGATCAAGTTTTCGACTTTCTTTCTTTCTTTGTCTGCGGATTTTTGTTCCCGGTTCGACGGGGATTCGACCTGACACCGATGGCAGGAAGAAGAGGAGGACGACGGGGGCATTCTGGGAAATGGCGTGAAAGCTGAAGTGGGCGAGCCGAGGGGCAATCCTGGAAATCGAATCAAATATGATGCCGCTGCAGTATCCTGCGTTCTCAAGAGGTAAGCATCAAACCTAGCCCTTGTACTCTTCCTCCCCCTCGCCTTTCTCCTGTGCTCGGCTCCCCAAACCATTTGGAAAAGCGGCGCAGTGCAGCTGTAGATTCTCATGCCGGAAGCCGATGCTTCTTCTGGCAGGGAAGCAAGCATGAAGTGGTCGGGGGATAAGGTAGAAGAGAAAGCACGGAAGAAGGACGGGGCAAAGATGACGAAGAAGAAGAAGAAAGGCAATGTCCTCCAAACAAAAGGCGGAGTTGCGGCTACGGAGGCCTCTCTGAGCTGCAAGAAGAGCGACGGCAAAGGTTGGCACTGTAAGCGGCCGGCGCACCGCCCGCACTCGCTATGCAATTACCATCTCACCCAGCTCCGCTCCTACACCTGCAGCCCCGGTCATGGCAAGGCTGCGGAATCACCACCCAGCGAATGCCAAGGCGGCGTGAGCCGTAGACAGAAGAAGACCAACACGGCTGGAGCCGATTCCAACATGTACTATTACTATTCAGGCTTCGGCCCTTGGCGAGCAAAGACGAGAAGTCGTCAGGCTACCGATGATGATGATGATGAAGAAGAAGAAGAACAAGAAGACGGGAAGGAGATTTTGAAATCCGGCAACGGGTGCGATGCGGACGCCCCCGCAATGGCTGGCGAGAACGAGGAGAACAGTGACGAAGACAAGGGTGACAACAGCGGGAGGGATAGGGAGGGGAGCAAGAGGAGCCACAGGAAGAGAGGGAGGAAGAGGATGAAGGCTCGGTCTCTCAAGTCCTTACTTTGATATGTATCTTTTGGTTGCTGTTGTCGTAATGTGTTTGCTAAACACGGATATTGCATGGTTTGCACGTCTAAGAATTGCCATTTTGTTTGGTCGTGTTGCATGGGCCGGGCTTGGGTCTGGTTCGGCCCGTCATCACTTTTCGACGGATACCTGATGTGCTTCTTGATGACTGCGTCACACCCATCTTCTGTCGTGAAGGCATTCTTGACCCTCCTCGTCGTCAGCATCATCGTGGCTGCTGGTAGAAATTGGATTCTCTCTCGCATCTTCTTCTTCACTAGCCGCAACGGCGCCATTACAGCTGAGGAGAGGAGCTGGAGGAGGTGGTGGTGGCATGGCGAGTGCGGGTGGTGTGCCAACCTCTTTACAGAGCCAACCCTTACGGTCGCTCTTCTTGCATCGGTTGGACCTCTTCCTTCGCCTTCCTCGTCATCTTTTTTTGTCTGCTTTGCCTTCTCCTTCCCCTCGCTTATAAAATCGGATACGCTGCTGTAGAAACTTCTGCGGCAGAGTCGTGTTTTGAGCTTCCACGAGGTTGTTCCGGCGACAAGGGCTCGTCTTTGACCGAGATGCCACTTCCCGTGATGCCCTCCCTCACGCTCGTCGTCTTCCTCGACTTTGATGGCCTCTGCTGGGGTGCCGCATCTCCATCCTCCGCTTTCTGCAGCGGCAGGAACGTACAGAAGCCCCAGCCAGTAGCCAGTTCCCAGTAATGACGATTCGAGTCCCGAAAAAGAGAGTGTTAAGGTGCGAGGAGAGGAGGTAAAAAAGAATGGAACACGGAAGGACGGATATGACCCTTAAAACAAATGACAAGGTCGGATGGAGACCCCGATGGATCTAGGGTTTCCTCCCTCCATGATCCATGCTCCTCGGCCCTCGCCACAGCCCTAGAAACCATAACGATGCTCCATCACATCCCACTAATTAACAATAAAAATCATATCATAAATCCGTCAAATGGCCGGAAGGCGAAATCTGGAATCTACACGATTCAACATCTTCTGATTGATCGTGGATTCTTTCTAATCTTCAGATGACAAGAGGAACGAATGAAGTACAGAAACGGACGTGAAGAAAGGAGCAGCGGAATTAAGGAATCCCGCAGAGACGACGAGTAGATGTTTATTAGGTTGATACAGAGAAAAGCGGAGGCATTGTTCGAACCTGAGGAAGGTGGAGACCAGCCATCACATCCCACGGCGAGCAGTGGACCTGGCAGCCCACCACCCCGGCAGCCGCGGTGGGAGCCGACCCCTCCGTCTCCCACGTCTCCAGCGGCGGCGAACACCAATGCGGATACCAAGCAGCTACTGGAAGAGAAGGAAGTGGGGGTGGGGTTGACCTCTCGCCAATCCCAACAGCTTCGGAGCTAAAGGTCTTGTTCCTTCCTCTGATCAGAGTTGGGACCAATCTCTCTCTCTCTCTCCTGCCCTTCTTGAATTGTTTGTCCCATATCGAACCGATTAAACCAATGTGTGGCACAATTCAAGATCGGTTTTACAATAATAATAATAATAATAAATTTCAAGACAAATGCATAATACAAATATTATTATAATTAATAAGTTTTATATTTATTTTCTGTACAAAATCATACTAATAAATAAACACAAAATCCTACGTTAGAATGTAAAAATAAAATTATTTATCATTTTAAATAAATTTTGAAAGCGAATTTGATTTTGTATGACACCCCAATACCACACACACAAATCAGATAGAATAGATTTGCAAGATGTGGTTATATAAAAGCAAAATACAACACACTATCAAATTGGCAGAAACAAAGCATTGCTTGATGCCATTTGCCTTCGTACCCACATTGCCTGTACAACATCATATATCCCTACAACACATAGCTTAGCTTGTCGAGGGATCCCTTCAACACATCCCTTCCTTTCAGTCGTCACAACACTGTTCGTACAAACAAACAACAATGTCTGTAATCGGACTATCTTTCACTTCCTCCTCAAATCGATCACAATCACGCTTATGTTGTCCGCGCTTCTCCTCGCCAGTGCAAGCCTGGCTAACAGCACCGCCGCCAGAGAGCACCGCGCGTCGGATGCTTGTTCTTGCTCTCGTCCACCAGCAGTCGCGGCCCCGCCATCGACATCTTCGGCGCCACTTGATCGGTCTGCTTCTTCCAAGCACCGTCGAGCCACGTCACATGCTACGTCGTTGGGCAGCACGTCCCACAGCCCGTCGCTGGCCATGATTAGGCACTCGTCCTCGGCTGTTCTCTCCACCACGCATATCTCCGGTTCGGATATCACGAAGGGTTTCAAGTACTTGTCACCTGCGATGGTGCAGTCAAACAGCTATTGCTAAAATGGATACTACTCCTACAGAAATGTGCCTGGTGATCAATAGTACTGATCACAAATAGAACCTCAACACCTATAATTTACACTATATAACCCAAAAGGAGAGATAAAAGAAAGAAACTCTTGTTATAATTGATTAGAAGCTTTAGTGAAGCCAATCATTTCTTTCTCTGGAAATAGAAGGCCTAAAGATGCAACAAGTAACATGATTCAGTCAATAGTTGGCATTGTTGATTGCTCGTTCTTAACAGTAACATGTCAAGTGAAATGCATTATAAACCGTGAAAACTGCATGAAAAGCAAAAGGAATACAGATTATTGAGAGTAAATAATCTAAACACATATGGGGGTCACAGAAGGCTCAACCAGCACAAGCAACCTGAGAGAAAGTTAATATGAATTAATAGCAACTTTAATTTTTAATAGCCTGAATAAAAATTAAACATAAGACCTTCTGCTTGGATATTATTTTAAATTTTCGAATACCATTAATTCATCTAAAAACTTAGCCCAATAAAAGGGATATGATCTACAATTTAAAAAGTAACCTCACCATAGCTGACACCTGAAAGATGTCAGGAGAGAAGTTCACATAAATAGCATTTCCAATTTCTAGGGAATTCTCAAAAACGAAACTTTGATTAATTCTTCCAATCATGCATTAATTAGCAAACTCTCCCTCATGGCATGCGTTGCTGAAAACTTTAACACCAGCTACGACAAGCATATATGAAGATGACAAAGAAATCCAAATTGCAACAGCAATCTGCAATCCAGTAGTTCTTCCTTTTGTCGCATCAAGTTATACTCGCTAAAGTTGTTTGATTCATCAACGTTTGGAAGAGTTATAACAAGTTATCAGCAGATGGATCATGTCATACGAAAGCAATCAACCAAGATTTAGTGCAGACGTACTTAGTCTATTGGTTCAAGGTAAGAAGATGAGATCGCAGGAGAAATCAAACCTAACGCCCGTGACATGGCGAGCATGCCATGGACGCGAGCGCCATTCAAATATATCACCCGCCCGCCCGCCGCTTCTATTCTCGCCAGCTCATCAGGCCGGTCCGGCTGCCAAATAAATTAGTATTAGCCGTCTTTTAAGGTCGCCTAATACATCGTGTTAGCGTTGCAGTATCAAATTCTCGATTCGACACGCATACATCAAGACCACACGCGTCGCACCGAGAAGGGATCGGTTAGAGCACCGCTTCCCAATACCACCACCCTGATCACGTGCCACCGAGAATTGCACGGAAGGAAATGCCCCTTCGTAACCGTAAACAATTACAGGGGGTGCCACTAAACTGACCTTGTGGTCGGAGGAAAGCGGCACCGCTTGGCCGCCGCGGCTGAGCACCGCCCGCGAGTCCCCGCAGTTGGCCACAACGACCCGGTCCACACCGACAAGCGCCACCACCGCCGTCGAACCGACGATCTCCGACTCGATCCCCGACCGCTCGCAGCCGCAGGGCGGCAACCCTATCTTACCGCACGCGCAGGCCGCTAGCGCCAGCTCGTCCATCCGTGCGAAGCTCCGTCCCACCGCAGCCCTCGTCCGAGCCATGTCCTCCTCCTCCGTTGCTGCGGCCATCTCCCGGCCGAGCTCTTCCGCCAGCAGCACATGCATCCAGTCCTTACACAGTGCTGCGACCTGCGCCGCGAGAACGGTCAAGATCACCCGTAAATGACGATTAGAAGACGAAGAACCTATTTGGAGCTGCGAGATTTACGTGGTAGCCGCCGTGGCCGTCGAAGACGGCGAAGAAATGGAGCGGTCCGCTGCCTTGGGGCCGGAAAAAACCCGGCCAGACCGAGACGGCGTCCTCCATCTCCCTCGACCGTCCGGTCAGTGATATAATCCCGTACGCCACCGAGGGTTCCACAACCGCAGGCGCCGACCGAGAACTCGACGCGATCTCTGGAAGGCCAGGTTCTCCGCCGGATGCCGAGACTGTGGAAGGGGACGATGACGAGGTCGTGACCAAAGACGAGTTCGCCGGCGGGGTAGGAAGAGGGGCTTCGTTACCGGCGGTCTGTCCTTCGAGGGGCTCCGACTCCCGGAAGGCCTCCTGCCGCTTCCCCGTCCTCCTCGAACTAGGGGGGGAGGCGCCTTCGGCGGCAGACACGAATTGGCACATCTCGATCCGTCGGCGCCGCGCACCGCGGCATTTCTCGGGTGTGTCACCTTCGCCAGCCATCTCCAGGCAGGCGACGGCCATTAACCGCTGGGATCGGCGTGAGGGATGGAGGGCGGCGTCGAGATCTGAGCCCAGCCGTCGATCATCTCCCGTAGGTGGGTTGTCTCTGTTTGTAGGACTGGGAGGGGACGCACTTAGGCCAGAAGAAAGGAGGTCATCCTTAAATGCACGAGGTGATTAAATTCGCGAGAGAAAGCTGTTCGCTGTGCTTCTCGTCGCAGGAAGCTCGATGTGGCAGTCACCGATAGCGATGTACTGATACGTGTACCAGGTTAGGCGTAGTCGTCGTGACCTCTCAGAGGACCGTTCCGTTTACGACGTGTCCCACCAATATAACGCAATTCGTGTCGAGAACATTAACATCCCAAATTGTAGGAAAAACGTACGGCGTTATCCTAATTTATTTTAAGCTCACAAAACACCGTTACAGGATTCCATCAGGCTATCGTTTTAGTGACAGCATCAATTGGGTCGGACGCGGTGATCAGCGACGGATGGTTGTCGTAACGCGTGTCTCTGCCGTCGCCTTCTTCACACGATGCCGTTCCATGGCGCACGTAAGCGATAGAATAATACAGAGGAACGACATGCGTCGCGAGCATCTCAGAAGTCTCCGCAACTCGACAAAAGAAGCGGAGTTTCAACAAAACAAAAGAGGAAATAAAAGTTAAAAAGTAGTTCGTGCGGCCAACGGCGAGAGGACACTACGAGGGTCCGACTGCCGTCGGATGAGCGACGCGTGTGGTGCGAGCGCGGCGGTGTTCACACGAGGCGTCCAATGGCGGAGCTCCACGACGCGGGTCCGGCCGGCCCCGCGCCTCACTTTTCCAATCCCCCTCGCTTTCCTCCCGACCGCTTCCTTTAAAAGGTGTCGCGTTTCCCTGCGACCGGGACGGCCGGCCCCACGCAGGAGGACGTGGCGTATACGCGTCGAAAGAGATCGGGACGTACGTATTCTTGCTTTGTGTTTCCACCCTCTTTTAGTTTTCTGCTCTTTTAGCAAAATCACAGAAACAGTTGATGTCACACTCGAATACAGATGAGGATGCCAACGTGACGCTGACAGCAGTCACCCACGTAATCCCGATCTTATTAGCACACGCGTCCATGGCGCGTAATCACTCTAAAAGATCAATACTAATCCATTACATTACAGCATCGACTTCCGCTGGTCAAGCAAAAGAAAGGTTGGCCACTTACCTCGTTCTTTATGTTGAGGTGCCTATCGGCAGAACACGTGTACAACATCTGCTGATGGCAATGGCCACGGGATCTTTGAATCCAATGATTCGGTCCACATCAAAAAGGTTGAGTTGTCGGGTCGCCATCTGTCATGTCCACAATTGGGTAGCATCGAATTTGCCATCGCAAAGTCGTAAACGCCAAGTGTTGTTCAGATGTTGGGTGGCTTCGTGATCGCCACATCGTGGTGGCGCTCGAACTTATCACTCCTTTTTGTTACTTGATGATGAAGATTTAAAGAAGCCTCCGGTCAAAAGTGGATTTGTTTCCCTTAGAATATCTAATAAATTAATATTAATTTTGATCGAGAATACCGTCTAAATATCTTTTTCGAATCATGCATGCCAACAACCACGTCGAGGGTGGATGACGTGGCTTAAGCTGGCGGTTTCCGAGAACGGGCTTCGGTTTTATGGGCTCATTGAGTTCATTGTATCCGTGACATTGGACTCATTGGGTTTGATTTGCCATGGTTTTATTATAAATATATATATCTTTACACATCGTATAATTTTACGAATACAATACGTACATTCATAGTCTATAAATAATATTAATCGGAGAGTGGCTGACGTAACGCTGCCGGATCGTTTCTCCGGGCGTTACCGGTCGCTTCTTTCTTGATGTCAAAGCCATTGTTCCCTCCGTTACCATCGAAGACCTACCGTTCTTTCCTCCTCCTCATACGCGCCGTCAAGGGACAGCGCCGCCATTCGTTCGGGATTTGAGTTCTTCGAGGTTCGATTTTCCATCCCTACCTCGCCTTTTGAATCAATCAATATATAGTGTTATGGTGCTTTTCCACGTCGCAATCCTTGGGAATTTCCGGATGATGCTTCCTTGGACTCTTTCTCGGTCGTTTCTTGTATGATCGATCATCCATACGGGCGTCCACTATAGAGTCCATTTTCTTCATTGTGATCGTGCTTTTCGTTTCATTGAGTAACCCTAGCGACTGAAAAGTAAAAGGCGAACCAATAAGTGTAGCATCATCGACTTTATGCCTCTGGGAGAGTTAGCAACATAAAAGAGCGAAAAGGTGACCAGATAAGCACCGCAACTGCAGCTCCAAGGAGCAAAGAATCCCTAAATGCTTAGGGTTTGCCCAGTGCTGACCCATTCGCCTTTTGCAAGTATGTAAATTATTGTAGGAAATAATAGAAAATTTGTTAACCGAGGCCGTTATTGACTGTATTAATCATGGGATAGGGGGTAGCAATTTGGGCTATTCAGGTTCATTCGATGTGGAGTTCGAGGTTTATACTGGAGGTTATTGCCTTTTGTTAGAGGTGCAGACCATTCACAGGACTCAAATTCCCTATGTTTGATCGATCAATCCGATGTGTTTTAAGCTCAGGAAATGTTGTATACATATGTGTCCATTGTCTTGACCCCCTATCCTTCTGCAAATTGGCAAGTTATTGTAGGAAATAATAGAAAATCTGTTCCCTATACCTGTTCTTGACTTTAATCATGGGATAAAGAGTAGCATTTGGGCTATTAAGAGGTTCATTCGGTGTGGAGTTTTTAGGTTTATACAGCAGGGTATTTTCTTTTGTTAGAGGTGCAGATCATTCACAGGACTCAAATTCTCTGTTTGATCGTACAATTCAATGTGTTTTTGTCTTGTGAAGCTATGATTTTTTGTTCCATATTCTGTTGCTGACATCCTTAATTGGTTAGTGGACACGTCCCTATTTTCCTTCTTAAGCTAATCTAAAACAATACATTTTTGCATGAACGGTTGTAAGTTTATTAAGCTAATCTTTTTTGCTACCAAAACCTCCTTCTGTTGATTGAGGTCGCGGTTATGTCATGATACATAATGAGATATTTGGCACACTTGTGAGTATTGGGCACATCTCATGCTTGCCAGTATATAGAATCTTAACTGCAACAACACTTGCACATGACATGATTCAGCATATGACATGTAAATTATAGGTCTCTATGGCTAGGACCTTACTCCTTGTTTCTAATTAAACTTTTGGGGCTTAGGCATGTATTACTTTAATTCTAAGTAATGATCATTAGTTTGTAATTAGGGGCATTTGTTGGGAACTACAGTCATCATAGGAGGATTGTGATTTAAGAATTATGTTGTTTGTGTAGTAAACTCAACGCTATTGTATATATATATATATATATATATATATATATATATATATATATATATATGTGTGTGTGTGTGTGTGTGTGTGTGTGTGTGTGTGTGTGTTTAAATTTTAGCATAATTTAGTCAGATTTGAAAAGCTCTAAGCCAGACTAGTTGATGTTGGATTCTTAGATGCCTTTGTGATGGCATCAAAGAACAAGCCTATATGATCTTGACCAAGTATAAATCTTCTAAACGCTTAACTTATTGGGAACTCAAGGTATCTTCTTTTATGCATTTCACTGTAGGATATTTTATGCTCTTTCAAACAATTCCCGTCAGCCATTTATTCCTATAGATCATGTTGCATAGACAGAGTTCTCTTATGGAGATGAAAATGTGCTAACGACAGACTGGTTTTGCCTGTTGATGTCTTGTCATTATGCTAGGTACTCTTAGTTGGCATTCGAACTGTGGAGTCAATGGTTCTAACACATGGAAAAATACAAAAGACAACTATCTCTAAAACAAATATAGCTAGTATGCTGATATGTGACCAGAATTATGTGGATGCAGTCCGGGAAATACTGTTCAGTTCTATCATTATCTTTTAGTTATAGTGATGTTCTCTTTTTCATCTTTTGTACCTTTGATGAGCCCATCACCTCTTCAAGTAGTGTTTTGTGAACAGAATCTAGCTATGAACTCATGTATCTTAATCCTATATTTCTTGTTTCAACTTTGGTTCTAGAGGTGCTTATATCTATTAGGATTCGCTGCTAGTGACTGAGGAGTTCCCGGTTTTTTATCATGAAAACATCTGTTTAGGAGGGGGGAGGATTATGCCAATTGATGGTCATCATCTTTAAAGATTAGTATTTTCTTAGATGTTCCTTCCGTTATTGCAACCCTACTGTATGCTTTTCCTTTTCAATGGCTTGATATCTAACAAATATGAGGTGATCAAAATGGGTTGTGTGGGCTTCCAGATGAAGGGCTCCACTAATTATTAGTTCTGGAGTTCCTTAGTCTGCTAGCTAACACCATATTACTCAAAGCTCTATAACTATTGAAAGAAAGGCATCAGCATTTGGCATCATCTAATAATTATCACAACATGAAAACTATTAAATTGAAACTACATCGAATATGCAAACTTTCAAATATTACATCATAAAATATTCACATTTTGAGTAATATAACTCGAGCATTTTTGCCAATGGTTAATTTCCTTGAATTGATTGATATCAGAAATATGTGATAATGTGAGTAAGTACATAAGATGAAATATTCTTCAATTAGGCTTTGTCATTTTCGGTCACTTTTTAGGTACATTCTATCCAGGTTTTTAGGCTAATGCTTAGTAGTTCAATTCACTTTAATTTTATACTATGTCTTTATGAAATTGTGAGCCTTGGTACAATGGTTACTCTTTTGTGACTTGAGAGACGAAGATTCAAGTCACGGAAATAATCTTTTTAAATATTTAAAAGTACAGTTACATACATTGATTCGTAGATCTGAAAACAATCTTTATTGACGGCAGCCTCGAGTATGCCCTTACATCCTTTTTGAAATGGCAAGTGCGTAAGATTTATTTCATGCAATATCTTTGATACTCATTTTCATGGCTAGTCGACAAAGAACAACTTATTAGTTTTGGAAATTTTTACCTTTGGTAGTTATGTGTAGTTGCTTGCCGAGATCCATGGTTCGACTTATTTGATGATATGATAAGGATAAAGCTCATTTCAGAATTAATGGAAGAGTCAAATAAACTATGTTTTATTTTATTATTCTGCTGTGTCGAGTAGGTCGATGCTTCTTGCACGTTTAAATTCACTAGTCAAGGGCAGGACTTTGAACCGTATGGTGATGGATCCAATTTATCTCTAGCACTAGCACTTCTCTTGATATAACTTTTGACTGACATTTTAAAAAGTTAATAAACATAGGTTCGATCGATTATTTCACCGAACTCTGAACTTAGAGAGGGGTCTTTTTTTTTCCTGATGGATATACTGGAGGTTGAAAGAGTACTGATGACTAAGCATTAATATATTTGCCTAAGAGGTGATTTTTCTGAAGGTATATTGATAAAGTGTGGCTTGTCATACATATATTTGCATAAGCTCACCCTTTTGAGTTGTCCATCATAAGTATGACATTCATCTTGGTGAACTTTTTCTTGCCATCATGCTGTAGTGTTGTCAAACAGATCCTTATTCAACTTTTGCTTGCCACACTGCAGATAATTTAGGATACTCCACATTCAGATAACTTTGAGTGCTTATAGATAAATTAAATTCCTGCTGATTTCTTTACCTTTTATATTGAGGATGAAATTTTATTCCTTGTGGTATTCATCTACAAACGTAAAGGTTGACCTTCCTCATTAATTCACTTACAGATGATGCATCGCATCTAATATTAACAGTGCATGCAGTGGGACGTCAACATTAATTTTCGGGTTCTATCTGAATCATGTCTAAGTTACAAGTAGTCATGGAATCAATGCTTTTTTTTTTTTTTTGTACTGACGAGGCCGTAGGCATTGTGGCACTGGTTGTGGTCACGTTTGCTTGCATTCTTTTCGCCGTACAAAGTGTAAATTTATTACTCTTAGAAAAGATGGTTGTTCGAGTGTGAAAGAGAACGGACATGACGACTAAACAACTCCCACCCACTCCTTTATTATAAGAATACTGGTGAATCATATCTTGTAGCATTCGATATTGATGAACGAACGGTTCAAAAAGACCGAAGCTAGCCCTCTTCTATGTAATTCTGAACACATTATGGATGGTTCTGAATACGATCACATCTCAATGATGATGTGATTGTCACATGTATATTCATCTAAATTCTAAGTCAAATATCTGCTTATGCTTAGAGCATAAGTGGTGGGTAGCTGATTTTTTTGATAAATAGATATTTAATTATTTGAGAGTGTGATGATATATCGAGCACCAGTGGTCTAGTGGTAGAATAGTACCCTGCCACGGTACAGACCCGGGTTCGATTCCCGGCTGGTGCAATATGTGTTTTAAGATTTTGTTTTCAGATACTTTGTATATATATTACTATCGCAACATGTTTCAAGGATATCTTTCCAAGCTGTAGCAGATTCTGATGAGGGAAAGTGACACAAAGGTGTGGGGAATCATGTGTGTTACGGACGAAGAAGAGGTGTTTTTTTTGTTATCAGTGGATGCAATGATTCCACCAAGAGGGTGCATGGATTTGAAAATTCACCATTGGAATGTAATATCCAAGTTGCCTTTGATTAATGACATATTGGATCGAATATAGTACTTCAATTGAATCCATGTGGGACAGCAATGATCATTCTATTGCATGTCTACAGTTCAATCGATGCATAAAGAAATATGAGGCAGCATCTTTCATGACATATTCTAGTGAATAAAGAACCAGTTTCATGAGGACCTGCTCATTTGTTTTTGTTGACTTGATGTAGGTGGGGCTTTCTGTGTGCATTGCAAATTCATGTGAGGGAAAAGAAAAGATGAAAAGATTAGCCTATCACTTGAGATGCATCACAACTTCGCCTACATTGAGAGACCATCATTTGCAGCATCATGAATTAAGAGGTTAGCCAATCTCTCTCTTACTTGTTCCTGATGTATGCTTCTGATTTTAATATGTCAGCTAATCTACCGGAACCATTCCAAATATAATAACGTACGTTAACAAGTACCATCAAAAGAAAGTGCTCGAGGCCTTTACAAGTCATGGAAAACACGTAGTTTCACCTAATGATGCACTGAAACTTTTGAGGCTGGTATACATTACCGGCTGATGTAATAAATTAGTCGAGCAGATAAATTTAGTCCACATCATTAGAATTAAAATCATTGTCATTAGCCTTCATTTGATTATCTTCATTTATATGGCATATAAATTTTTAGTGATCAAGAGAATTAGTTAATGAATCATCAATATGGATATATGTTTAGAGTATAGAAAAGGGAATAAGGTAGCTACTTAGCAATCAATCTTGATGGTCATTATGCAGAAATTTTTTTGCCCTCAATCTCTGGCTTTTCCTAATCTTCTTTTTCTGTGGCACTCTTCGTTTTGTTAAAGGATTTGATTTGCCTAAGGAATATAATTGTATCAATATCTTAGTTGGAGAAAGATCAGGTTTAAGACTTTTTTTTATCAAAGAAAGCCTTTCCTTTGTTAGCATAACTATCTTATTATTACCAGTGAACAAACAAAATTTACTTCCACTGCAATGAATATCCACAGTTAATAATCAAAATTGTTTTCATGAAACTAAGAAGGAAAATTAGGTCTCCTTTTATATATCGTTGCATCCTTTTCAAGTGTATTCAACTTCATATACAATTGGGAGGAAGAGAAAAAAAAATATATAACTTGCAGTTTTCATGAGTCAGCCAAGTGGATATAAAAAAATATATGCAATGGGGGGGGTTAGGGTGACGCCACACTTTAATTGTCAGCCTAGCCATCATCTTCCTGGTAGCAACAACATAAGAAGAGAATTATAAGAATCAACAGAGTTTCATGTAGAACACTTCATGCAACACTCGCAGAAGCTTTGGAAGGTTCAGCTTTGCATATCTTGCTTGAGACAGCCTTGAAGCAGCTGCTTTCCCAAACTCAAAGTTTCTGATCTTTGATTATTGTGCAACATAATTGTATGCTATGTTAAGCTAAAAAAGGACACCGATAAGTGTTCACCAAAACCATGCATGGTAACACGGAGAAGGTTTTGCCTTCGTCCTCGTTTCGCATCGGTTTCTCTTTAACTAGTATGGCGGCCGGCGCGCATGCGCACGTGCGATCGCGTCGTGAGCAAGCTGCCCGCCGTCGGGTATTAGATTCGGCGGCAGGTTGTACATGCTCAGCAACGAGGGATCCAGTAATCCCCCGCCGCCTCCTGTTTCCTCCTCCTCGACCTCCTCTTCCCCCTCGAGTGGCAGCCTCTCGTAGGTGGCATTACCAAACGTCGTGGCGACTACCATGACGGGTCCCGTGGCGAGGAGCGACCCCACGACGCTGCCCCCCAACACCTGGCACTGTTCGCCGGCGAGGTAGACGGTCAGGCCGGTGGAACCCGGCAGGGCCGGACCGGGCAGGAACGTGCCAGTCAGCGACAGGATCTCGAAGCGGCCGTGCATGGTGACGACGGCGCCGGGTGCAGCTGGCTGTCGAAGGGTGACGTTGGCGACTGTACCGACGCCGCTGAGCACGCTGACGCCGCACTGCCGGCGGCGTGCGAACTGCGCGATGCACTCGGCTACGTCGGCGCCGCCCGCGACCTCCATCACGTGGCTCCGGAGCACGTTGGGGCTGTCGCGGGTGATGAAAATGGGGGGCTTTGGCTTGTTCTTCGATCCAGGGGGCCGCCCGCGAGGGCGACGGCTGCCGACCTCCACCGCTCCTTCTCTGGGGTCGTCGTCGTTGTGCCGGTCGTCTTCGTCGTCGGCTTGGGCGAAGACCTCGGGCGCCTTAGAGGGCATCCCATCACCAAGCTTCTTGGGGCCGGTGGATGCCGGTTCGGCTCCGGGAAGACCGAGGTTACCTGCCCACCAAGGGTTCGCCAGCTTCTCGGTCTAAAGCACTAGAGCTTCTGGCTTCAGGTCTCTCTCTTCCTTCTCCTACTGATGCCAGAAAAGAAACGAATAGGAAGAAGGTTCTCCTCTGGAGAAAATTGAGAGGAAAAGTCTAAGCTCGAGCAAGTCCTTTTACTTACCAAGCATATAGCATCGGAGACATATATGATTGAGGAAGCAGGAAACAAGTTTGACCTACATCGCGAAGAAGGAAGGATGCAAGAAGGACCTTAATGAACATCTACACGAAACAGAAGGAGCTCTCAGCTCCATCGCTCTTAAGCTGATCTATGCGCAGGAGAAGTCAGTAACGTGTGTCTGTACTTTTCCTCCTCTTTTGATTTACACGGAATGGGAGCAAGCAAATGTTGCCACTCACCAGGAGGAGAAAGAGAAGCCTGACCTGCTCTTGGAGGGACAGAGAGATGTGTGGCCGAGGAAAACATGGAGTAGTTTAATGTTGGTGGGGAGTTTCTTTAGATGTTTGTGTTGGTGCGAGCTGGGGTGGGTGGTATGTGCCTTGGCATGGGTTGCATCGAGAAGAGAAGAGAACATGGAAGAGGAGAGAGAGAGGGAGAGAGAGAGAGAGAGAGAGAGAGAGAGAGAAGAAGAAACGGCAGGAAAGGATGTGTTTTTTTTGTGCATATATGCTAGTGACTATATATCCACTTGATTGAAATAGCGACTTCGTCGGTCTCCAAAGCTGACTAATCTCTTATGAAACCATCTACGAATCCCTCACCGTAGATAGATCTTGCTGCAAGAACACTATTCTCTAGATTTGATAGCATCACTGGCCATATAGTCTGTAGTTGAATTAATGCTGGGAAAGATATGAGCAGCTCAAGCCCAAAGTGGAAGCAGGTTGATCCGAGTTAAGGTGTACGAAAGTTGAATTGCCGAAGTGGTATTGAAGTGTCGAAGTAGAACTCTCGATCTACCGAGGTGGAACTCTTGATGTAGTGCCTACGTAAGATTGATGTTGGATTCTTTCGTCTAGATCCCTTTGATACATAAGTGATATGATTTTATAGTACTAAAAAGAGTCCTGAAGAAAAAGAAATATATATTTATGGTCAAAACCTATCGGTCATAATTAATTAGTAAAATAATTAACAGAATAATACGTGGACAATTCGACATGTGCCACATCAGTATCTATATGAGTTACGGGAGTGAGTCGTTGACAGCCTAGTCAGTTTGATTTGGTTTGGCTTGGGGTTATCCAAAGTGCCTCTAAGCTCCCGAGATATCACCTATACAAAAATCTAGGTCAGAAAAGGTTTCCTAACTCGATCTCTCCGATGCATAAATTAATAGTTCGAGATATATGAGTGTGGATATGAGTGGTCAAAAAGGTGATCTCATTTTTATTGTGTTGAAAATAAGTTTTTATGTTTAGTGATAGTGAAATAAAATATTTCATAGAATAATATACGAGAAGGTAGTCTTTAATCGTCTCCAACAGCTTCCCTTTGGTCTCTTATCCATGTGAGCAACAAGGGGAGAGCAGACCATAATCGCCTATCTTATACTCATGCCCATGTGACTAGACGCATGGAGGGTGGCCTCCATCTTCTCCTTTTATCTTGAACACCACGTGGAGGTCACATGCTGGATGATAATTGGCTGATAGTTTTCTTTCTATCATTTGTCCCCCTCGCCCTTCAAGCATGCTTCAAGGGCTCTCATAAGAGGGATTATAAGTTTAAAGTCTAGTTCATTTGGCACGTTAAGCTTATGCTTATTTGATTGATCATCTAACTCCGCACATTAGGTAGATGCTGATAGGGTTAGCGGGCACTTGACTCATGTCTTGAATCGATGACCTTCGTCCATTAACAAGGTTGCTTCTTGCCAACAAGCCCTCTTCGATAACAGATCAATCCTTATCAACTTGAATCCGACCCTCCTTTGGGCATGGAGGTCAACAATGATGAGGTCGGTTTCTCAACCTCCATGGCTCGATAAAGACAACAAACGAGAGGTGCAAGCACTACTAGTGACAATCTATCACCGACTTACCCCTTCCATCACCAAAGGACCCACCTTAGGCAGAGGGGGCCCATTTCTTCCTGACCTCCATGTCTTGGGTGACGGTCTATTATTGACCTACCACTCTTTTTCTACTCACTGTCAAGATGAGCTATAAGTGGTGCGAGGTGGGTTCCTTTGCTCACTAGGGGGAAAGGGTTCTAGTTTCTCGACCTGGTGATGGTCCATCGCAAACCCGCCCCTCTTCTTCTGCTCATCGTCAAGGTAGGTTACGAGAGGAGTTGATGTGGGTCATAGGTGGTGTCGAGGTAGTCTCCTTCTCTGTTCGTCATGGAGTGAGTCAAGTTTCCTGACCTCCATACCTTGGGCTACGGGTGGTGTCAAGGTTGTCTCCTCCTCTATTCATCGCGAGGAGGGGGTCAGGTTTTCTAATTTCCATGCCTCAAGTGGAAGAGGGGGTTGTGTTTCCTGATCTAACGACAATCTATCATTGACCTGCCCCTCTTCTTTTGCTTGTCGTCAAGGTAGGCTGCATGAGGAGCTGAGATGGTTTCCTCCTCTATTCGTCACAGAGGAGGGGGTTAGGTTTCTTGATGCGGCGGTGGTCCATTATCGACCTGCCCTTCTTCTTCTACTCGTTATTGAGGCGGTCTCCTCCTCTGTTCATCGTAGAGGAGAATGTTGGATTTTCTGACCTCCACACCTCAGGTACATCTTGTCATATGCCTTTGACCGTAGTAAGTTTCTTATTACGTGGGTCAAGTTTTTTTGACTTACACTCATCGAGCACATTTTATTTTGTGCCTCCCGTTATAGTAGGTTTCTTCTTACAAGGGTCGGGTTTTCTAACTCGCATGCCTCAGACACATTTTATCTTATGCCTTCCACTATGACTCAGGATTTTTTTTTTATATCGGTCGGGTTTTCCTAACTCACACATCTCAATCACATTTTGTCATGCACCTCCCGTTGTAGTAGGTTTCTTCTTACACAGATCGAGTTTTCTAACTCACATGCCTCAGACATATTTTGTCTTGTGCGTCCCACTATGATGGGTTTTTTCTTACATCAATCGGGTTTTCTTGACTCATGCGCCTCAAACATATTTTATTTTGTGCTTCCCCTCCATGACAGATTTCTTATTACACAGCTTGAGTCTTTTTTACTCATATGCCTCGAGCATATTTTGTCTTATGTCTCTTGTTGTAATACGTTTCTTATTACATGGATCAATCACTCTCTCTCATTCTATAATCAAGACTAATGTCCTTTCAGAGGCAATTCCCAAAAGACATCGATAACAAAAGAATTTAAAATCTATCATGTTGGAGGAATGTCTTCGAAATCCGCCATGATGGAAAGAGGACCCAAAATTTGCCATGATGGTTTAAGGACTCCGAAATCTGTCATAGTAGATGAAACATTTCAAAATCTACCATAAAGGAAAGAACTTCAAAATCTACCATAGTTGAGGAAGAACTTAAAAATCTACCATGATGAAAGATCCAAAATCTACTACGGTAAAGAGAAACCTCAAAGTCTGCCATGACGAAAGTATAGAGCCAAATGTACTCGAGGCGTGTGAATTAGGAAATAAGACCCGCACCAAGATAAATCTACTTCGACATAGTAGGATCGAATGTGCCCAAGATGTGTGTCGAAAAACCTAACTTAAGCCAAGATAAAACTATTACAACCGGCTAAATATGCTCGAGACGCATGAGTTAAAAAAACTTGACTCACACTAAAATAAATTCATTACGACAAAGGCGTAGGGCCAAATATGCCCAAGGCATGTGATTCTAAAAACTCGACCCACAATAAGATAAATCTACTGCGATGGAGCCGAGCCAAATGTGCTCGAGTCATGAGTTAAAAAATCCAACCTGTAACAAGATAAATCCGCTACAGCAAAGCAGGTCCGAATGTGCTCGAGACGTGTGAATTGAGAAACCCATCCCGTGCCAAAATAAATCTACTATAGTAACATAGCAAGGTTAAATGTGCCCAAATTATGTGAGTTGGGAAACCTAACATACACCAAAATAAACCCACTACGATGAAAGCGTAGGGTGAAATATGTTCGAAGCATAAGAGTAAAAGAAAATCAACTTGCGCCTATAGATATCTCATTCATGCTATAGAGGAACAAGTTGACGATAACCCTATCATGAGCCCCTCTGACATGAGCCCCAAAGCTCGCCTTAGGCGAGGGAGAAAATAAATGATAAATAACATATTGATGACCAATCACCATAGATAATAACATAAGGATGGTGTGAAAAGAAAATATCACAATCACCCTCCACCTATCCACTACTATAGATAATAATATAAGAGAGTAGGTTTAAACCTATTTTACTCCCATGAACAAAACATCAAAAGGCGATGTCATGCATTACGTGCATACAAGAACCGTAATGGTACTTTGTCAGCCTAAATTCGGTAACAATGCAAGGCCAACTTTCCTATGAAACTAAAGAATTACTTCTCACTGAATGCAAAGACATTCTAGGCATAATAAACCACATTTAACTGCACATTTTAAATCCCCATTTCAAGATCCATATAAACACCCTTTCAACATAGTCCATCCAGACTTGTTACGGGCAGGAAAGACTTTACAAAAATGGCATTCTGAGTGCAACAATCTACAAAAGGAATGCCTCAAAACCTTGATGGAAACTCCCCTCGAAACGTGGAAATCAAAAAGAGGGTAGAAGCTATGGACTTCTTAGCTGCCTACTTTGTGAAACTGTGCGCTGCTTAGATATTGTTAGTGCAAATAGTGGCATTTCTTATCTAAATAACATCTTGAGCTCCTCAATCCGGGCACTTCTGACTTCCTCATCAGTTAGGGCACCAGCAATCATCCTCTGCTTCCTTGCCTGCACCTGCTGCATCCTCCCTTCCACAGAATCCTGCAGCAACAATCGTCATTAATCTCACTACTGCACCGTGAACCCACATCCTTCGAGTGGCAGATAGACGGCAGCAAGATTGTTCATCGCTCATACCTTGACGATGAACCTCCTCACTCGAACCTGCCGTTTCTGCCCGATTCGGTGAATTCTCATTATTGCTTGCTCTTCCACTGCAGGATTCCACCATGGATCCTATTTTGGACAAACAAAAGGAAATTGAACACACTTGCCACAAGTAGAATTCACCTTTAAGCGTGCAAGGATTACCATAAGGAAGACATTTGATGCTGCAGTCAGATTCAAGCCTACGCCTCCAGCCTTGAGTGACATAAGTAGTACCTTAGATCGTTGAACAGAAGAACATATTATCGAACAGTTGAAGCGTAATTATTCCCATCTAAGCATGGATGCTTCCTTACCATTTTGTCTCTGCTCTCACTGAACTCCTTCAGCACAATCTCCCTCTTCTTCCGGCTCAGCTTGCCATCGAGCCTCAGGAAGCCAATCCCTTTCCTCAAAGGTATCTCAAGCAAGTCCAAGAATGCAGTCCACTGGCTGAAGACAATGCTCTTCTCCCCTGACCTCTGAGCTCTCTTGAGGTATTTAATGAGCTTTGTCACCTTCGAGGACTCCTTCCAGTTCTTCTCCACATCGACCTGGAACCGGCTCTCGCTTGGGCATGTGATAAGGTCAGCTTTGCTGAGGGGGCTGCGGCAGATCGGGCATGGCCCGCCTGCTGGAGTTCGCCAGCTCGAGAGCAGGCACTCCCGGCACATCCGGTGGGCGCATGGAGTGAGCACCGGGTCATCGGAATCTGACTCCAGACAAATTGGGCACTCGGTCACCTCGCCTCTGCGGATGCCTTCGACGACCTCCTCGACGTAGGCTGGTGTGGGGAGAGGATTCAAATGGGAAGCTACAAGAAATCGGCGGGCAAGCTTATTGAGGTCTGCATACTCCTGGGTGTCTCCCCGGCTGACAGAATAGAAAATTCAAGTGTTGGTGAGAACTTTACATGCAAAGTTCGGCTACATCTCGAATTAAATTGCTTTTTGCCGTGGAAATAAAAAGAAGGGTAATATTAAGCTAACCTCATTACAAGAAAAGGATGGTTGCAGCACTGCCTTAATCGAAGCAGAAGCTCCAAAATGGAAGCATAATTGTGAAGAACTTTGCCTTGTGCAACAAATTGATCAAATCTAACCTGTTCAAGGTTTCATGGTTGCAAGCATATCAATCACAAATAACTAGAACAGGGTTTTATATGCCAAAATGGAGCCACCGCAATCAATTAAACATCAGATTGATTGCTCAATATTGGTAAATGCAATAACTTAAGGATACATATTAACAACCACATTAGGAAAGCTTGACACACAAAAAGTCAAACAGACACGGGACGAACCTTTGATCTCTCGAATAGAGCTTCATAGAAATCACGCTCAGCTTCAGATTGTTCACATTCTACAGTTCGGAAATTGGCAGGAGGAAGAACAAGAATAGGCCTGAATAATAAATAATTTATCAAGTAGTTCTAATTAAGCTAATGACAACATACCCCTCAGCAAAATTAGCTTTAATGGTATCTAGAAGAAATTATGCTGAAAACTCACTTTCCATTCCTATCTTTTGTGTCCTTTGTTCTCCTCAGCATTAACGGTCTTAGAATGGCCTTAACCAATTTTAATCCTCGTTCATCCCCATCCTCATAAGGTCTTTGAATCAACTTGTGCCACCTGAAATTTGAAGAATGAAGCATTAAACCAAGCCAAAAATTTTAGACAAAACAAGCATACCAGTTATCATATATGCTGGTAATGTACTTGATAGATGTACTAGGAAATGCAGCAACTCAAATGTTGTGCAAACAAGCCTACATTGGCTCAATTTGGTCTAGAATTTCACAAGAGTTCATTTGGAATGTTAGAGATTAAACAATCTGACTTGATTTCAGATTCAGGCTTCAAAGCCCATATAATCTGAACCTATATATATATATATATATATATATATATATATATATATATATATATATATATATATATATGGCATTCCAATAGTCAAATACATTATATTGAAGAATAATATAATAGAAAAAACACAAAATACTTCATCCTCAAGAAGGTGGCATATTTTGATGCAAAATATAATATACAACATATTTTATAGTATGAATATGAAATACTCAAAATTCCAAATTTATTCATTTTATATATTTTGAATAAAACACAACATATTTTATATATTTCACAACTTATTCATATAGGCAAGGCTCAGTTAAATTCCAAATTTTGGAAACAACTGTTTTCCAGTTTCAATTTCCTAAAAAGAAAGATAAACTGAATGGTATTACCATTAACATCGAAGTGTTGTTCTTGTTCAAGTAATTATCAGAAGGGTATCAAAACTATCATCTAACAGTTCACCTTAACCTCAAAGAGTTAGAATTTCTTAGGCAATTTTATTATCAGTATATCCTTTGATGAATCTTCAGTTTCTGTAATTTAGTTTGTTCATCATACACTATTCTCAATAAGTATTGAACAGTAATTTTTCATACCATGCCCAGTTGCACCACGGTTCAACATGTAAGAAGCAAAGAAGACTGTAGAGATCTTCCAAGCTATTCTGCAGTCGCAATAATATGAAACCATGTTAATAAGCCACACGTAACAACATTCACCATCTCAAAGTTGAGTTCTTTTTTTGTGCAAGCATAATGCTGAAGTTCTAATTGGAATTCGTTAAAATTCTATATGCAGCAATTAAAATTGTTAGACAGCCATAATGTGGGATGCTTGATAGTGTTCCTTCATTGGAATCGTGGGATGACTGAAATAACATTATCCACAACTGTTTTCTTTGAGGTTTTTGGCAATGGTATAACCTAGGCACACTCAAAAGACTGCTAATACCAAATTTAACACATGGAAAGAACAACTACTATAATTTGGTTGATTGATGCAGTTTGGCAGATCATGTTGCAAAGGATAATACATACTCTAAGCCTTCTGGACAATCAAACCTGAACCCTAAAAAAATAATCCGCAGAAGTCTAGGCAAGAAAATGAAATAATTACTGACCTGAAGAGGAGTACCCGTTAGGCACCACCTTGAGTATGCATTCAATGCGTAGGCTGATTGAGCAACTACTGTCTTTGATGATTTGATGCTGTGGGCTTCATCTAGCACCACTCTGTACCAATCTATTTCATGGAAGATGCTAATCTTTTCTGGGTCCTGGTTTGACAAAGGATATGGCCTTTCATTTATTGACATAAAAGAAAAGGACAAAGATTGTACGAAGAAAAGTTGGAAGAGAAGAACAATGATGATACATACAGATTTATAAGCTGATGCCAAGACTCCATATGTTGTTAAAACCACATCATGTTCTGATATCACTTTAAGGTCATTTATTCTGTCACCACCATAATAAACAAAGACAGACAATGACCCTGGCTTTGAATGGTTTTCCAGCTCATCCTGCAGTGGTTTTTGTTTATGAACGGTTGCTAGTTCCATTCAAGTAGGCATATTGAAGTAGGGACATATAATCTAGTGCATTTAAATATAATCTGATACCGGTGGTCTGTAGCCTAAAACATAATCACATATCAGGAAAAATAATTGAAATTTCTGAGTGGGCTAAAATTTCATAAACATTGATAGAAAGGGATGATGATGAGTTTTCACCTTCCATTGGCCCAACAATGCCATTGGACACACAATTAGGGTGCCACCTTTTACTTTGGAAAATTTTCTTTTGGCCTTTTGCACTTCCTTTGAGCCTTTACCACACTTCATAAAAGTGTCCTGGTCATCTGACCTTTCTCCACTGGGTCTTGCAAGTATTAAAGCAATTGTCATGACAGTCTTCCCTAGACCCATTGCATCTGCCAAGATCTACAAGGACTTCATCATTAGTTAACTATGCATTTTTCACCAGAAAGCAACTGCTACCATCAATATTTGTACATATTCCAAGAGCAACCTAGAATGTTAAAGTGGGCCAATTTTGGAAAAGAAATAAAACATTGACAACAAAAGCAGTTCCTGCATTCAGAGACCAATACATTAGGACAGATTAATCCTGGACCAATTCAAGAAAGTCATTTGATATGACGACCATCTAAACCAAAGAGTATGTTCAATGGGCCAGATATGTTGAATTACCTACAATTTTGTTGACTCCATTTTTGCTACTAGTCATGTAGTTCAAATAGGAACAACAGGGTGACAGACAGTCCAAAGTAACATTGTTTTGATCTTTCACCAAACTAGGAGACTCTTCCTGATCAGAATGTTCTAAAGAAAACTTCATACAAATAAACAGTGATAGAAATGCTCAATCAGTAATAACTGTGTAGAAGTTCCACCATAAACTTTTCCATATATTCATTATTGGGATTTGCCTATAAAAACTGGGTTCTCCTTACTGAAATACAAACTGCCTCATTTATTACATATAATAATACTGGATCATTAAGTATGCTTGGTATTTTTCAAAGATGCAATTGAGTCAGCAATCTTTCAAGTAGAAAATTGCTAGCTTCTATGTAGGATATCAAATACCATCTTTTAATCTGCCTTTTTTTATGACATAAGCTATGGTTACTCCACAGGTCATATTATTCCCAAAATCTCAACCATCACACATACACAAGAGAATTATCTTCAGTATCAACTTATATTCAACAACAATCCAGGCTCTATTATTCTGATTTTAATCAAAATGGATATTTCAACAATTGAGATGGTGCACATCTCTGATACGATTGATACTGCTTTTCTCTTAGTTTGTTCCATTCTACAACTGAACATATATGCAATAGCCCAAAATAAAATAATATTTTGTTCATCAATGAAAATGATATGTTGTTTAAGGGTTTTGATGAGCTTCCATCCAAACCAAATCCCAAATTAAAATCCATTGAGCATGATAGCACACTTACTCCGCCTCTTGCCATCTGCATAGCACTTGGAAATTGAGTCGTAGCTTCGCCTGTGAAGACATTTACGTACACCGCAGATACTCTTCTGCCAAAATCATGCAGTAATAATGAATTAGCATTAACAATGGCAATAGATCTGGCATTGGTCCAACATAAGAATTCATAACTTTACATACTTGTCAAGAATGTTGTATGCGGACCAACATGGATGAAGAGTTTTGGATGCTTGCTCAACATCAATTCCTTTCTCCAATTCAGACATCCAGTAAAGAGCTTGTTTCTGGTACGGATGTAGATCAGAAACAAGGGTACATGGGGGCTCTGCTTCCTGTAGAATTTTGTCAAAGAAATGGCAAATTCATATTTCCACGTGATTACTTAAATTAAGGGCAATTGTCTTGTTATAATAAGATGCTGAATGTGCTTAAGCATGAGGAATCCAAATGCTACTTCTTCAGAAATGACCTCCGAATTTTTCTTTTATGTTGAAGAAAATACCTCTAAATCATAAATCTCAGCAGCCCCAACAAGTTTATTCAGAGATGATTCCGAGATTGCTTGCTCACCCTTGCTTCGTTCAGGATAAGTTTGGCCCCTTCTCTGTTGCTTTTTGAGGCCTGCTATTTGCATAGATTCATCTTCATCAGCACCCTAACACATGTTAAAATAGAATTCATGAGTTATACCATGATTAATACATGACATGAAACATTCTTGCACGATATTGAAATATGCAACAGCATCAGCCAGATAAAAGGAGGTTCACATATGTTTTAACATAGACCATTTCAAAAATAATGCAGTAACAAAGAAAAATTCATGCTCATGAATGAAACCGCACAAAGAAAATGCTACCAGGGTTAAATGTTTACTTCTAGGTTTAGAGATCTCTTTCGCTTCTTAAGTTCTTCAGGAGTAAAGTCAGCCTATTCATTAAGAGCAATTCAGACTGTCAGTTGTAATCTAGCAAACAATGTAAAGCTGAAAAAAAAAATAACAATAATAAAGAAGTTAATCAAACTTCTTAAAGGAAAACTGAGAAGCAAAGGTATGTTAGAAACCCTTTTAATCTCTTGCATTAAGCTAAGTTGCACGGTTGAGAATACGCATCGCCCACGAATCATCACTTTGGACGACCCCACAAGTGGAATGAGGCATTTACTCCACTCTGGTTTAAACCTCCCTATCTGACAGACATGGGATGATTTAGTACCAAGGTAAACATCCATGAAATCATTGCTGGAGTTCAATAATTGGAAGGGAAACATGAAAGGTGTGAGAGCAATGAGTCAACGAACCTCACCACCACGCTTGGTTGAGAAGCGCACGATCTGAGACACTGCCGCTTCCGTCTTTGAGCCCAGCCATCGCCTACCAATCGTATTGATCTTCTCGAAGGATGGAAAGGAGAAGTGTACAATCTCGTCGGCATCAAGCTGCTTCTTCCCTCTGCACGTTGACAGGCCGGCGACACAAGTCTTCGCCACAAGAAACCAAACAGGATCCACAGGAAGCTCTTCAAGCTCTGCTGTCTCCGGAGCAGAGAACGATTGAAGCCTCCGATAGGCGATATCAGGTCTTAAAGCTGAAATCGGGCGCGGATTGAGGTATGGGGTGAAATGGGCTCTTGCGGCGCCGGGGAAGCCATCATCACAGGATTCGAAAGGCAATGGATCGTCGGCAGCCAGCAGCATGGGGGTGTCGAAGAGAATGTTGATGGCGCGGTTTGTGTTCCATCCGGCAAGAGTCAGGGCTCGGAGGATGACGCGATCGGGGATTCCAGATCCCACAACGTATCGGATGTCCGCCATCTCAAATGCGAGGTCTCGAGGCTCATGTGAGTAGGTCGTCATTACATCCGCTACCAGCAGATCAACGAGTCCGGCGAGGGCGAGGAGGAAGCCGAAGAAGAGGCGAGGAGCAGTTGGGAGGAATCGAAGCGCGCAGGATTAAATAGATCGGGGACGCGTGTTCTTGGGTTCGCAGGCTTCCTTGATGCGACGCAAGATGGCGGGAGAAAGGGGCTGATATCTGCTTTCGAATCAGCTTCCTGGGGCGCGAAAGATGGGCATTGGTCAGCGTGGTAAAAAGTTGGCGGGTGATTTTAGCGGTAAAAGTAATTCTTTAATGTAAAAATTAACTTAATATATAAATAAATTAACTTCCTTGTTGAATTATTTGGCAAACAGCAATAACGACAGTGGCCAATCATGGCACATTTCCCGTTCCACCGAGATACCCTGCAAGGCAATGCTTATCATGCGATGAGCCATTCACAGTCACACGTAACACAAAGTTAAAATTCATAAGAACGACTGGCATACAACTTCAATCCACAGGAGCTACTGCTATGGTTTTGTAAACCAAGACACAAGGACAAAATGATGGACCAAAAACACAATTCGTGATCGGCTGCCCTTTCCCCAAAAGAATGGAATGTTTGAACCATCGCTAGGTGAATAAACATGATAGCAAATTCTATAGCGTAGACGACCATATTGCACCTGGTATTCGACTTTAATTGGTCTTCGACTTGGAAGCCTTTTTCTTCGGCTGCCGCCTAAGGATTGAGTTCTTTATGCCGAGGAAAAAGAGTAGAGCGCCAAATAAAGCCAAGTTCTGCCATAGGAACATGCAAAGCAGTTAATTGTCTACTCCGACAAAGTTTCCAGATTATTTCAACAACATAAGTTTATGACATGTGGAAAGGAAAACACTTAACCTGAGCAAATTTGCTAAAAAGCTGAACAAATTCTGGCTTCTCTACGTCGTAATTGTAGAAGTCGTACATAACGGGTGTTATTAAAGCAAGGTACAGAAGCTGCACAAGTATGGCACTTGATTACAAACTAAACAAACTTATCAGAGTATTCTTCAAGGAAACAACGCAGGTGACAAGGATGCATCTATTTTCGAGAAACGCCCTGTTGGTTCTACTATCTGTGTTTATAGTGTCAACTTAGGTGCATCTACTTTCAAGAACATTTAGTCGATGCTGTTTACGTGAATTATTTCGAGGTTCCTCTAGAAAGCAAAAAGGGCTACCTAAGTTAGTCAACGTGAGACTTGTCTGACTTAATCACATTATAATTGCAAAGGTACTCCGAGAGCAAAAAAGACAGTAAGCATCACAAACAAGAATAATTAAACAAAGGTATATACCAGAAGGTATGCACCAAAAGAACTGCTGAAGATGAACAAGATGCCACCAAAACCTTTCAGATATATGGTGCTTGCAACAACATGTTTCATCTGAAAAGCAACCAAAACAAAAAAAATATTTAGACTTATAAGGGAGAAGGGAGGAAAGAGGAGGGAAAGAGAGTTCTCACTTCAATATGTGGTACTACAATGCCAAGATGGGAAGAGACATGTTTCATGAAGACATTGTATTTTGGCCTGAGAGCCTCTGCTGCTGGTCCACCATCAACTCCAAATTCATTAAATCTGACAAAATCACAATATATCAGCTAAATGAATTTTAAATAAATTGACTAAATTTCTGATCACAAGGATGAAAATTATTCCTTAAGAGATTTAAGACAATTTATAAGCATGTTAGAGCACCAATGTCTCTCACCACAGCGGGAAAGTTAATTTCGAAGCTATATCATTTAAAAGCATGACATAACACAAACTCATCTTATTTGCCCCTTCATTAATAAAGAAATCAGGAAAGTCAAATGGTTTAACTCAGTACATACACCAAATATAATGGAAGATGATATCCCTTGCACCAAGTCAATTGCACACCAGACACTCTGAGACATTAAGATGTGGAGAAAATACATACAATAAAACAAAGAATAATAAAAAGACACTAGCTGAGAATTTTTATCATAGGAAAGTATATTACAAGCATTTACTGCAAACCAGAAGTCGTGGGAACTTCACAATATTTGCTCATGAATCAAAAACAGTGCAAATATCACTAGTAAACACAGTACAATCTAAAACTCCTCTGATATTATAGCCATTACTCTTAATACTCCATGTGCTGTCATTTAAGACATTATTTTGTAATCAACCAGTACTTGTGCATTAGCATAACAGTGCATTTCTTACAATAGATCATCAACGGTTAATTCCACATTCAAAACTGTGATTAAAAAATGAAGCCAGAGAAAATTGAAAAATAATTCAGGAGGAAGAGCACTACAAAATCTTATTCAACACAAAGAAAAAAAAAGTAAAACGCTACTAGATAGGAGCATGTTATAACTATCAAATCTTGTAAAAAGTCAAGAAAAGATATCAAAGGATCCTCCTAGGTGTCCTAGGTTGCTTAATAATAAGCTATCTCCCAAAATAGACGAATTCAAGAAGATTGAAGGCGTTACATTTTCTATTTCTTAATGATACCCCATAGACAAAGCCCGCCGCTCTGATGATTCATGATAACTCGATGGATCGCACGGCCCTCGTGCCGACGACACATCATTTAAATTTCTGCCCTATCAACTTTCGATGGTACGATAGGGGCCTACCATGGTGGTGACAGGTGACGGAGAATTAGGGTTCGATTCTGGAGAAGGAGTCTGAGAAACAGCTACCACATCCAAGTAAGGCAGCAGGCGTGCAAATTATCCAATCCTGACATGGGGAGGTAGTGACAATAAATAACAATACCAGGCTCTTCGAGTCTGGCAATTAGAATGAACACAATCTAAATCCCTTAACGAAAATCCATTGGAGGGCAAGTCTGGTGTCAACAGTCGCGGTAATTCCAACTCCAATAGCGTATATTTAAGTTATTACGATTAAAAAGCTCGTAGTTGGACTTTGGGATGGGCCGGCTGGTCCGCCTCGCGGTGTACACCGGCCGTCCCATCCCTTTTGTCGGCGATGCGTGCCTGACCTAAACTGGCCGGGTCATGCTTCCGACACTGTTGCTTTGAAGAAATTAGAGTGCTCAAAGCAAGCCCACGCTCTGGATCCAATAGCATGGGATAACACCATAGGATTTCGATCCTATTGTGTTGGCCTTCAGGATCGGAGTAATGATTAAGAGGGACAGTCGGGGCTTCCGTATTTCATGGTCAGAGGTGAAATTTCATCATACTCAATAAAATTCATGATGCAAGTCTAAAAGAACTTCCTCACTTTAGATAGACCAAAGGCACCTACAAATGTCTAACCGGAAAGGAAGTCACCAAAAAAAGTTTTCCACTCCATCTGTTTTTTAAAAACTATAAGTGTACTTATCAACAACTACATTGGAAATTGAACTCTGAAAGGTCAATATAGACTACTAACAAGGCATATTAGCACCTAATTAGATAGCTGCATAAGAAACTGAACAGCTTTGGTCTATGTTGCAGAAACAAATGAAACTAGATCAGTCTAAATCAAACTCAATTGTGCAACAGAAACCGACATTTTAAACCAAAATAGATTTTCTAACCAAAACTGATCTCTTGATGAGGAAACTGAAACTTAAATTCAAAATGTCAGACCTTTACTGACATCTTTCTGGGGTACAAAATTGCTTATTGTGCTGTTTAAACATATGAGAGAAATTATGCAAGCTACAGTAATTCTATTCACTGCATAGTCTGTAAGCTTTAGCTAGTTTCATTTAATCCTATTATATGTGACGATTGAACTTCAATCAAATAAACACATAAAAGAAGTTTAAAGCTTTCTTATTCCTCACCTACGGGTAAGTTACTCTCCTTCCATTGTAGACCTAAGATATTTCTAACAGTATTTATTTAAAATTTTTAATTATGATCAGCTTCTAGAATGGTCTACCCCTTTTTGCCCACTAAAGTGCAGCAAGCCAACTTCATTATTATAACCTTATGCAGCAAAGAACAAACAATTTACTACATAGTTTCATTTCCCAAGAAAGCTCAAACATCTCGGGTAGATATCTTGAAGTTAAAAGTTCACTAATTACAAGAAAATTCATGTCCAAACTAAACGATCCGTAATCCACTACTGATGTATCAATCTTTCAAGTTGAAGTTATTTTCATTCAAAAGGATGATACACCATCTTCAAGATTACTCAAGATAATGTCTTTCTTCACATGATAAAGATCTATAAAGTACAATTAATGACTTCAAACATATAACAGTACCATCAGAGTTGAGCAAACAGAAGAACCCACTAAACGTTCTACCAACACAAATAACAAATAACCATGATAGGCATATATTTTGTTGAACTTAGCTCTCAAATGGAAGTTCCCCGTTTCTGGTTTAACCAGAGTATACATATATGAAAGAGAAGGAAACTCTACAAAAAATTGCTTTTTTACGATTAAATATATAAACATATACCATGAACCACTTTAAGCACAATTGTGACAGAAATATCATGGTCAAATTTGCCAAAAATAGTTCAAAGCATGTCAAACAATGATCAGCAGCAAGCATCAGAAAACTAAATTCCAAGAAGAGATATTACAATTAGTGAGATGAGACATCTCATGATGCTCAAGAAATGTGCCCTGCTTGCTGCACCATAGTGATTCTGGGCCACAGACACTAGTGTTAATATTTTTAATCTAAATGACAGTATAAAAGGCAACACTAAGTAAAACAGCTTAAGTTGTCTAGAATTTATTCACAAACATCAAATTGCAATAACAATATCTAGGCTTTGTTGATTTAGCATTCTTTAAAAGATTGTAGGACTCATCACTGGGGCTGCCAATTTTAAAACAACATAAAGAAGACAGTTTCATATGCATCAGGAAGTAATAGAAACCAAGATATTGATGCTACATGCTTGGCAAAATAAAACACACAAAATTGAACTCTTTAAACTGTTCAAAGAATTGACCAAATCCAGACCATAAAACATTAATGGATGTTTTAACTGTTTATAACTAAATGCCCTTCAAGCTTTTAGTAAAAGAAGTTAATAGGACGAGTGTCACCATCGGAACTGTTCTCCTCATTTTTCACCAGTATCTGGTGATACCATAGATAATGCCAATCAAACAGTACCTTTTTACTTTTTTCTTTCTTTCCAGCACAACTGGTACAAAAGAAGCTAATGATAATTCCCCAGCACATTCTCAGACAACTATAATCATTAAAATTTGTCTCAACTCATCAACTCGATTTTACACTCTTGTTATGCCAACAAGAACACAGTTTCTACTATTACCTATATCTTTCAAAGAAGTAACAAGTTCAACATCTAGCTTTGTTCGGATCAGACTATTAAGGCTTAATTGACAAAACTTCGCCTAAGGTTTCAAAACAGTACAAGCAAAATAATCAAGAAACAGAAGAGCAATCGAAGAGCAACAAAAACACTGAACCCGTGGTCCAGCAGCGACACACGACCAAGGGACAAAGAATGACAGTTTTTGGGCACCGAATTATCGGGAAACGGAAGATCTAAAACCCTAGTCCACGTATCAAGAAGAACCTAAATCTGGAGACAGGAAAGAAAACGAAATGCTTGATTCATAAAAAGTAGATCGAATATAACAACAGATCTAGCAGGAACAAGCAATTAAGGAGAAAGGGGAACACTATAAGAGAGAGATAGAGAGTGGGAAGGTCACTACTCCTGGTAAGCGGAGAGAAGGAAAACAGAGGCGAAGAGCACTCTTCCGGCAAACGACACGAACCCCATCCCTCTCCGCGCGACAGAAGCGCCTCCGATCAGACGATTCTTGGTGCCTTGGTGGCTCAGGAGAGGATGGGACGAACCCTCCAAATCCCAAACCCAAAGAACCTCCTCCTCCCTCTGGTCTAATCTCAAAGCTCGCGCCGCGTAGAGAGAGAGGGAGATGAAGAGGTACGACCCCCCTCCGACCTGCTCCATATGGGAAACTGGTCCATGATGTCGATAAAACTTCAAGATTGCCACTCTTCCGGTTCGGCCTGCATTTCTCGCGAATCGAATCTGGGCCGGGTCAAAGTCAACAATTGTAAGCCTTTTGGTCAACAATTGATTTGGTTTGGATCTCTTAACAACAGCACAGTTGCTAATTGTGTAGATTGGTATATTATTTATGGTTTTAATTGCTGTCATTGTTATGATTGATTTGAATTTTCAGTCTTAGATGGGATGACATTTCACCATTAGATTATTATAATAAATATATAATTAATTAAATTTGAATAAGATAAATAAATTTATACATCTATGTAATGAGTTCTAATACAATAGCAATGATATCACAATCTCTCTTACCATAGTCAATATGAACAATATGAGCTATGAGAAATATCCTTTTGAAATCGGCTCCCGCACAAAATAAATTAGTTTTGTGACTCTATTTAATTTTTCAATTCTATATAATTAAATATAATTTATCGAATATATCAAAAGCATAAGAAGTATTTTGAAACATATCAAAGAATAAATATGAAACAAAATTTCAAACATATCGTATTTTGACATTGCATTCATTTCGTTCTTATCCAAAGTATACATTAAAAACATATAATCAAAGCTTTGGATATCATACCAAACACATAAAATATATGAAGTTGGATCACAATATAATATGGTCCATTTATTTCTGAATGACCACCAAACATAAGTCTTTCATGTCTGGGAGCTCCATCCACCCACGTTTGAGTAAAGTCATAGGTGACCGACAGAACATCGCGAGCTCTAAGTATAACTTCCTTTATCATTTCTAACAAAGTTTTACATTTATCCTATAAATACTATAGTACAAAAGGGTATTGTGAATAATGAAATCTTATGTTTGCACTGTTAAACAAAGACCTAAGGGTCATGTTCATTCTCTCCATCTCTTATTCAGTCCACTAAGAGCCCAAGTCCAGCTCTGATTCAGTCCATCAGTACATCTAATTTTATTTCATGATCCTGAAGAGAACTCAAGAGGGAGCAGATCTTCTACTCAACAAGAGGATGGAAGCCAATTAGTCTGAAAGGTGGCTTCACACTATCTGAACAATGCCCATGAAAGGGAGTTGCATCTAACACTCCTTTGGAAGTCACAGAGGTTGCCCACCAAAGCTTCATTCTTCACTGATCATAAACAACCTCTTTCACACATGAACCTGGTTGTGCAGAGCAGCAACCTCTTCTCATCCAGCTTCTTCCACTTCACCCTGCTAGACTCCAAACCACAAACAAGTTCAAAGAAAAAGTCTCTCAGATTCATGCACCTCCCCTGAGGAGGTGGACATGCAACCAAAGCACCCAAGTAGATCAATGGCCACTGTAGAAGTGCACGTTTCCTTCATCCATTTCCTCTTCCTCTGTCATATTTCTCACGTTCTTGCCCAACTCCCACTCGGTGGCTTTTCTGCAAAAATCGTTTAATAACACCAAGTTGTCTTATACTATGGAGGGTGACTCCTTATAGATCACACTCGGGAGTATTTTTGCATGCCACAGGGAGTGGGTGGATGCACTGAACCTGAATTATCCTGAGAAAAAGCTTGGTTGATGATGAGGGCTACTCTTCCTATTGCTTTCAGTTGGAAGATCAAGTCCAAAAGAGAATATTTGCTTTGGTCCAGTGAAGTATGTGCAAGTATTTATCTTGAAGGATTGCTAGACTACTGCAAGTATCTGTTCTAGAATGGGGATATAAGAGGAACAGGTCTTCACTGCATGATCGGTAGATGGTTTTGATTCTAGCAATTGTTAGAATGCCAGTTTACTTCTGTTAAGGCAATCAGTAAGCAAGGAAAAAGGATGTGTTTCATTTACTCACTTGTATTAACATAAGAGACCAAGATAAGTCCATCTACTTGGTTTTTTTGTGGAGGTTCTCTCAATAGATCAATCAATGATAGAATCCCCATACGCCACCACCAGTGGAGTTCAAGGGTTGTGTGGAGTATGTAGGTTGCAGTCCTCCTTTATTAAAGCTGGGCATTCTGATGGCTGCTGGTGTAATCCCCCATGACAAATTGAACCTGCAGCAGTTTTGATTGATAGCTCAGTGTTGCATAGCTCACTAAACAAAGTGCTTTAAACCCTAGCAGATGCAGTCTTGCAACTAAAGGAATTAAAGCTGGTCGGTCATTCATCAGCTACCCAAGACTGATGAACAACGAAGACCTGTTTGTTTCAGGTGGTAAATCTCACTTCAGAGTTTTTGAAGTGCTTGAATCATCTCTTTTTGCTAAGTGGTAAATCAAGTGAAGAGAATTTGCTTCTATGACTATGAATCCTGTGATAAGTCATATCTCCTCGTTATCAGCAGAATTTTATGAACTGATGATTCAACATACACAAAGAAGAGAGACAACAACTAAAAGATGATCTTTCTTTGATGGGGCACAAAAGGCTACAAGACAAAAGAAGCTATAAACCCAATCAGCTGCGTCCATGTATGACTGGCTGAATTCCCTCCTTGTTCCCACAAGTTTTGAGCTATGATTCCAGAAGGTCCAAGCGCCAACTTCACCTTCACCTTCGCCAATCACCATCATTAGGGGGGTGGGGAGGTCAGTGGGCCACAGATTGTGAGGTGGTGGCAATAAAGATGAGCATGGAAACATGTCCTTGTTCTCTGCATCTGGTACACATATAATAGTGAGGGGGATGTATGCTGCCTAACATTGAACCTTTGTGTTCAAAGAACCACCTGCTCCAAAAAGAGACATGCAAAGGACATCAGATCACTGGGACCACCTCATCTGCAGCCCCTCGTTGCCTTGTTATCATGCTCCTCAAGGAACCAACAGTTATGTGGCTTGGCTCAAACATGGTGGCAAGTCTAGCTACTCTCTTTTAAGCTAGAGGTGTACTAATAATGAGGCTACACCAACTGTAATCTGTACCATCTTTCTCTTATTAGACTGCGTACGAAGTTTGATTCAATGAACTGGGTTTATCTGCAGATAATGGGGTCATCATCTCAAGTATGATCTCAGATTATCCAACAGGGACATCATCATCAGACATGATTAGTTCGAAGACCTTCATTCTGTGCTAGATTCTCCCAGGCAGTAACTGGGGCTGCTTATATTTTAGCTACTCCAGATTAAATCATGGGTTATGCAGATGAAAACTAGATGATGCATCACCTTGATGGTCTAAAAGAGCAGTCCAAATTATCTTTCACCCTAAAGATAAATAAAGTAGACCTCTGTAATCTGATCCTGTCATTGTTGGCTTACAAGAACCACAGATAACATCAGTAGAAATTGCCAAGGGAGACTTTTTGACTGTGAAATTTCAGGAAAACCAAAGTAAAAGAGGTCAAGAATGTCAAAGGGCCGCTGGACCAGCTTTTCTGGGAATATTTTCGCTCTTCCTACCTCCTGAATTCAAGGGGATCTGTATGTGGACGACTTCTTCCAAAAGCATCTCATGTCCATTGCAAGAATTGACAGATCGGAACAAGTACTACTGGCATCCAAGGTTTGTTTCCATCCCACCAATCTAGAGATACTGACGCTGGACACTTGTCCCCAGCAGCAGTGAAAGATTTGGGTTATAGTTCACAAGAAGAAAGCTAAATCCACACTTCAGCTCTCCAGATTGCAGATCTCCTTCCCTCTGTGTTTTATTTCCTTCCTCCTCATGTGAACTTGAAGGAACAAGAATCTTCTTTCACTTTTATACACTGTAGTTTGTACATGTGGTCGATCCAGCAACTCCCAGCTTAGGTGTTCCTGATTCATCACTTTGTGAATGCAATGAGAGGGCCACCTGCCTGAGTTGTCACCCCACAGCCATGGAACACTGAACCGGGATACAAAGCTCTCTATTTGTCCTGCTCCCATAGAGAGAGAGAGTGAGAGAGAGAGAGAGAGAGCGCGACTGGTAGCTCCAAATCCAAGAAGATGGCATGCAAATCTGCCAACTTAAACTGTCATAACAGTGACGGCACCTACTCGAGATAAGGAGCCCTCCGACCCCTTTCCGGTGACGTCACCATGCCCATCTCACGGGTGCTGTGAAAGACCGCGCCGCCGTGCGTGACCGACACACGTGTCTCTTTTAGCCAATACCTCGGGCGGCCCCCACCACGAATCTTTTCCGCCAGCTCATACCTTGAACGTGGCCCCCAGTCAATCTATCCATCTAGTTCTAAGTATAAAAGGGTGCGGGTTGGAGGCGTCGAATTGGCAAAGCTCGAGAAGAAGCAAGGAGGTGAGCGAAACCCTGCGCTCTGCCTCGGTCCTCCCTTTCCTCCCTATGGACTACTACCTCTTCGACTCCCTGAACCACGAACACTCGCCGGAATCCTCTACCGGTTCCCCCGAGCCCTTCCCATGGACCGGCGTTGGGCTGTTCTATCCGGACGTTCCTCTCCCTTTCAACATAGATGACTCCGAGGAGATGCTGCTGCTCGGAATGCTCGCGGAGGCCTCCGGAAAGGCGTCGTCCTCGTCGGAGGCCTGCGACCGGAGCGTGATCCGGGCCAAGGAAGAAGAGGTGGATTCGCGGAGCAAGGCGGCGGATGAGCCGAAGGAGAAGTCGTACCGGGGGGTGCGGAAGCGGCCGTGGGGGAAGTTCGCGGCGGAGATCAGGGACTCGACGCGGCACGGGATACGGGTGTGGCTGGGGACGTTCGACAGCGCGGAGGCCGCCGCCCTGGCGTACGACCAGGCCGCCTTCTCGATGAGGGGGTCGATGGCGGTGCTCAATTTCCCGGTGGAGCGGGTGCAGGAGTCGTTGAACGGCATCAAGTGCTGGAAGGAGGAGGAGAAGGTGTCGCCGGCGGTGGCGCTGAAGAGGAGGCACTCCATGAGGAGGAAGTGGATGAGCAAGAAAGCAAAGGAGAGTGAGACGAGCAGCAGCAGTAGCAGCAGCGTGGAGAGCGTGCTGGAGCTGGAGGACTTGGGAACAGAGTATTTGGAGGAGCTTCTGAGAACATCAGAAGTAGCCAACACTTGCTGACTTCTTCCAATCCTTCTCCACCGCCAGTCTTCCCTGTTCCTCCTTTTGTCCTGAGGGAAACCCCACACTTGTTCCTTGTATTCCTTTCTTGGTTTGTTCTTTCAGTTGTCCAAGTCAGGATGATCTTTTTTTACTTGGCTGTGCTTGGCATGGATGCCATACCAAGATATCTCGATATCTTATTTCCCTGCTGCAAATCAATATAGCTTTTGATCCTGTAAAACTGATATTTTTGTACAGGTCAAACACTAATCTTCAAGCAATAATTCTCTGCACTTACAAATCTGGCCCAACATGTCAATGACAACTACTATTACTTCTCCTACCCTTCTCTCCATTGAAATATGTATTTTGTTAAACAAAGAGACTGATACAACAACAAGAAAAAGACAGATCACCAGGCAATGGACTGACATCCAACACTTTGGATGCTGAATCAACTGAACTATGCACCAACTGTAAGAGGACATATTTATGTGCCATGACTGATGAGGTTTCGAAGCCTCGGGCAGGCGGGAATTCACTCTCTCCTCAGCAGCTGCCTCCCAGTTCTTCTCAAGAAGAATTCACCTGTAATACAAAAGAGTTCTATCATTGAAAGATCATGTCCCAAGTTGCAGAAATGCTTCACTATAAGCTAATCTGAATAACTTATTATAAATGCATGTCTCCTGCTCATAATGATATTTAGGCTTGCCTAACTTGGTGTATATGCATGGCTTAATGTGTCTTACATCTGCAGTTATATAATATATTGGTTCTTCATGAGATTATGTCTGAAGCAGAAACAGAACAAGATAAACACAGATGAATTCACAGAAGATCTCATGGATTATGGATTTTTAAGAGCTTTAATATCTAGTCGTCAAAGTTTTCTGTAAGACCTAAATGCCTGTGTTAAATACTACTCCACAGTGGATGAAGTTTGACTTAAGTAACACAATAATTCCGAAGTGCTATAGCATAGGAGTAGAATTCTAAGTTGCCATCATTCTATCCAAGACAATGTTGACTCCTCCAAGTAATACGGAGAAAATGATGCAATAGTTTTAGTTTTATCATGGTAACGTAACGTGATCTATTTATGCCATGTACTTGCCCTTATGTAAGAAGTTCTCACATTATGGTGATTGATAGGTACCTGGCAATGGCACCCATCACATTGATCATGTATCGTCAACAATAAGTGTTATTGGTCAAAGCTAGTTACAGTCATGATAAACTTTCTGCAAGCTTCATATAAGATCGCCTTTTTGGTCAAGGATTTCATGTATCATTTTGGTGTTCAAGTGAATCAAGCAAATTACATCACTGCCTAAAAACTCAGTACAAATACCAGGATGGTTTTTTTCCTTTTGAGGAAGCTAAATCATCATCTAGATAAATTTTTTACCATAAACAGAACATTTATCTGACCATGGAGAAAATTTTCACCTTTCGTCTTTACTTTTTAGCTTATTGCAACTGAAGTAGGAGACTGGTTGTCAAATTTGAAATGATCTCTTATGCAGTTCTTTCAAATGTGAGAATCCTAGTTTCCTACTCAAAAAGTTTGAGCAGCCATGGTGCAAGAACTAGTGTTGTCTTTTGTAATATCTTCAATGCCTCACATAGCATCTTGGAAACTTCTACAAGCAAAGATAAGCCTCATCATAAGATAGTACGCGGCAAGATATTCAATTTGACGTCTCTTCCTTGGTCATGCACAAAAACACAAGAACTTAGCATGGAATTTGGGAGATGATGCAAGAATCTTGGTGTCACTCGCAACAACAACCACAGGATTCAAATGCACCAAGAGTCAGATGAAAGCTCATGCTTATTTCTGACCATGCATAACCCAACATGCCATTAAGACACAACCACATTTTAAACATGCTGAAGGAAGATATCAATTCCCAAATTGTTGGAGAAACAGGACCATTATCTATAATTGTGTCATTTTCTGAGGGTGTTTCCTTCACACGAAGCTTCCTTTGGTCTTGGAAAGTTGATAACATGATTGTGCAGCAGAAAGCTTCTCTCAAAAGATTTTGGCCAGGATGACTATTCAGCAACATCATAGTCTCACTCAGACATTGACTCAAGACATTTTCTCTACCTTTGGTTTTTTTTTTCTAGCAAATAAGGGACATCTTTGATAACCATTATTCAATTAACGCATCTCCATCTCTCAGGATCTCTAAAGATTAATATAAGAATATCCGTCCGTTGTCTTTTGACTATGCTTTTCAACCTTTAGGCCCCAACGTTTCAGCTTGAATGACACTTGTGGGGAAGCCCTACCATTTGAAGATCTAATTCTCATGAACTTTTGTTACTCAAGTTGACATTCTTGAATTTGCTTTTTCAAATACTAGCTTGTGTTAGTGTTTCACTCTAAGATGGAACATTCACGTACACATGTATTTTTCCATGGCATAATTTCAGCAGATCATTTAGCCCAGTTCATTTTGACATAAAAGTAAAAAGGTAATTATTATTTGAACAAATGCCTGATTGTTTCTACATCCTTAAGTCCGTGATTGAGTGGTCATCTAAGGTGCCTTATCAAAACTAATTGAACTCTTGGTGAATCAATTTTGGTTACTGAAATCAGCATTCTTGCATCTGTTTGTCCAAGCCAGTTGTGGATGTGCCTTGCTCGATGGTGGAAAACTTACCTTCTAATGTATTTATTCCATTCTATAATTTTAACAGATCGGTGTAATACCATTCATGTTGGACATAATAGTCCAAAAGTAACTAGTTCTAGACAAACTCATGACTGATTCTGCATCCCTGCATCCATCACTGAGTGGGTAGTTCGAAGTGTCTTGATCATGACCACATTGTTCGATATTTCAGTCCATTATTTTAAAATTTGTGCCTTTGCATTGGTGCTTCTTACATGAATTATCCTTTGGGCTTAACTATTATAGCATCGAGCACGAAGTGTAGGCAAAACTTCAAATAAGTTTTAATTTTCTCAAGGCCTTTCAAATACCCCTAATGTTATAACTCTTATTGAGAAACAAGAAAAATACCAAGTTGTCTTGCTGAACCAGAAAGCAGCATTTTATTTTCCAGGAGATCAAATAATTTTTTAGGAGATCTTCATTTCTTTCTTCTTCTTTCACAAAGGTAGTACGAATCAAGTGCAATGATTTTTTTTTCCTGCCTTGAAAAGCGACATATGAGTTCAATAACTTGGTATTGTAGTATCCATGAACCCTGTAACTAAGTATGATTTGTTCTCATTGTAGTACTGATTTTTTCTCTCTCTTTTCTTTTTCTTTGTTGTTCTCCAAGACATCACTTTTGGACTTAACTACAGTATTGTAATTCATATCAAAATTAGAAATAACAACTTAAAACTAAAACAAGTTGCATTGAAAGCCACCACATGTACCAAAAAGCTCTAGAATTCAGAATTCTATATGATTTTTGAAAAACGTTATGTAGATACATGGTGGTAAAAGGGGCTAATTCCAGATTACCCCTTGTATTTGGATCCTATTAATATCGCGGTCCTTGTACTTAAAATTTATAATGAGATCCTTATAGTTCTAAAAGTGAAACAAATGACCTCATTTTCCTTAACATCGTCGACTGCACTGACAGAAGATATTGCACGTGGCATCATGTGCTGGATTGACAAAAAATCAATAGGCAAAAAGGTAATTTCAATGTCTCTTTCATTTCCTTTTGTTTTGCCCAAATTAAAAGGTAATTTCAACATAACGACCAGTACTACCGGACCTTGCCATCTCTGTCTCCACCTACTCTGTTTTCTGTCCCAATAAGCAAAAAAGAGGCTCATTTCTCTTTATAGGATTCGGGCACAAGAGACAATTTTGTGTAATAACATGACTCAGAATGTTGTCTTCTCTTAAAAGCGATTATCCTAAAACCACATAAAGAATCTCCATATAAACCCAATATAATAACATGTCATGTAATCTATCACAACAAAGCATTTTCAAACCATCCTCATCAAGCAGATAAGTTGTGGCTACTGTTTGGACAGGAAAGGAGAGCATACTCTTGTTGGACATCGTAGTGGCAGCAATAGCGGTCACTGCATGGCAAATGAAGACACCGCGAGAGCTCACGAAAGTGACGGAACTGGAGGCGAGGACAAAGATGGAAAGAATCGTGAAGCATGGGAGAAGAGAAGGAGGGGACATGGAGGAGCGGAGGTAAGCTCCGGAAGGGGCTACGAGTGGACGGGGAGGCAAGCAGTGGAGGGTGACAGAGAGATGTTGAAATTACCTTTTTACCCATCGATTTCGCGCCAGTCCAATATGTGATGTCACGTGCTGTGTCTTTCGTTAGTGCAATCAACGACATTGGAGAAAATGAAATCATTTGTCTCACTTTCAGGACTATAGGGATCTTAATATAAATTTTTTAAGTACAGAGACCGTGATGCTAATTGGGTCCGAGTACAGAAAGTAGTATGCAATTAGCCCTAGTAAAAGATAACCTCTATACTAAAAGGTTCTTTGGATACATGCTCCATCAAGACCGGCATTGAGGATTCCCACCACCATGGTCTTATATCTTGGCTTAACTTAGAAAAGGGAGGAATGTTACGTAGCATACTCTCTCCACACAATAACTTAGCAGAAGAACCCATATCCGTAGTAGGCATATCCAGTGAAAGTTATATGTTGACCTTTAGAAAAGATGTCAATCTTAAGGATTTCACATGGTGACAAAGGCTTGTCAATACGATTGGTTCCTTTTTTTTAATATCGGGTGCCTTGATATCAAGAATCTAAACATGAGGTTTTAGCAGGACATCTACAATTAGACAATTAAATGAGGTTAGATACATAACAAACACCCTATTTAGGATCCCTACTACAACAATAATTTGAGAAATTTACTATTATAGCTCAGCAAGCTTAAAGGTGATTTCCTAAATGTAGTAAGAAGTTTCCGACTGTTTCAAGGAATTATTACCAAGCTATTAAATACAATTAGGAACAGGACATCTCTAAATCCAGGAGATATTCAACTGATATTAGCATTACTTATAAAATTATTTTGTCCCCATGAAAGAGAACCAACAAAAATTAATATGTTTCGAATAAAACATACAAGCACCAGCTGATGATGAATAATGAGACCACGAATGTATACGGCAGCAATATTCAGATAGATAAAGTAACTCTGCAGTCTACAATACCTTTGAAAGGGTTAAAAATCAGCAGATCCATGGGCCATGCTGCTGTCTCATGTTTCTTGCAGGTTTCATTGCCTCAAAGAGCCATGATGCTGGACTCTTGGTTCTTGTAGTCCGAGATACTTGGTTAAATTTTAGTACATTCAATGCTGCAGAAAAAAGCTAAGTAATCAGACCATCGATGAATAATTTGGAAGACAACAACAATCCGCAGTTATGCTGATGAGGCAAAAGTATCAATCAAATAAAAGTATGCATTGTTGACGTTCATTTTGTGGAGACAGTATAAGCTATTGCAGACACAGTTTAATCATATATGCTCGAGGCCAAGAATGCAATCCAATTATGATGGTACACCAAAACACTCATGTACTGCAAAAACTGTATGAAGTTTCAATCATGAACAACAAGATCAGAACACGTACAATATCTAAATAACAAGATATCCAAAATGTACTGAAAGCATACCCAAATGTACAATTGAAATTCCAAGTGTATTAAACATATATTTATGTTTAAAGTTATCCAGCAATTACTTCTTTGATAAACCATTGTACAGAAAATTAGTAAACTCAAAACTTATCGCCTTACATAAAACTTTCAAGATATCTGATAAACACTAGTTATTTATGTACCTTGAACACTTAGAGAATTTCACCCTATGGATGCTTAGTATGCTTGTCCATTCAAGTAAAGTTACACACAACCATGCCTGTAAGTAGTCAAGTATTAGTGCAAAAGACAAATCAGTTCTAGTGCAGTAGTTTGATTCACAGCATGACTAAAATGGAGAAATAGAAAATTTTGGAACATTATTGAACAACAAAGATTTTGAAAAGACATATATCATGAGGCCCTGCCTTAATTTATTAGCGAAGAAAGGCGAAACCTTGATGGGAAAGGAGTGATGATCCTCGCAGAAACTCCAGGCTTTGAGCTACAGACTCTGCTGCCATCCTCTTAGAAAGGAGTGATTTATTCTACTTTCTCTACTTTATTTCTGAGTATTCTATTCATTGTGGTTCCGAGCCTCAATATCCTGACTTTTGCAAATTAGGCAATCTTCTATCCTATTTTCTAGTTTCAATGTGACTGGTTCCTGCTGATCCAATCTTGTTATTCTCAATTAAATTAGCCACCAGCCATATCTGCACTAACAATAGGTGTTCTCTTCATCAGCGATGGTGCCAAATATCCTGGCTAAGAAGGATTCTGGCTGAGTCTGCAAGTGGAAGCTTCACAGGTAAAGGACCTTAAACAGAAGCCTGATAATTGCATAAACTATCACAATAAAATGCAACAAGAGACTTTAGCTGGAAGCCAAAAGTATCATCGTTGGTGCAAATGCCATTAAGTGCGAACAATTTGGCAATTGATGATTCTAAAATGTCTCAGGAAGCCGACTATGCTGATGAAATAGAAGATGATGTCTGACCAAGCTGATGTGAAGATAGCTTTCAACAATTTAAGGAAGTCAGGAGAGACCGTTGCTATCTCAATTGTGGAAAGTGATACAATGCAGGAAGCATATGAGAATAGAAGAGAGCTTTGTGTTTCTGCAGATGACAATTTTGTTTGCTGAATTGTATAAAAACAAACAATCAATCATTATCCAGCCAGTGCTCATCTTCTTCGATGTGTAAGCTGTGAAAATGAAGGAAAAAGGAAACAAGAGCAAATTGCAGCATGTCAAGATAGCCCCATTTGTTTCTGTTTCGTAGTCCCTGCGAGGGGTTTGAAGTGATAGAAATAATAGAAGATAAGAACAATAATTGAAGAAGCTTTATTATAAAAATGAAATAGCTTTAGCTTGAATCTATTAACATGTTCCCTCTCCTATTTATACAAATTAGGAATATACAAATTAGGAAGGAGGATTTCCCTAACAGAATAGAGGATTTTCCTCAACAGAATAGAGAAATTTCCTCATATAGTTAGGAAAATCTTATCTTCTAGGATGAAGCTTCACTTTTCTCAGCGACGTTGGTCGCTGGCCGAAGGCAGATTACGACGGCTGCGACGTTAGAGAAGAAATCTACAGCAATGTTGCAGTGATGCTACTACAGCAAAGGAGGAAACTGCAACAGAGGAGAAAGCTGTAGCAGAAGAGGAAGCTGTAGCAGAAGAGGAAGCTGTAGCAGAAGAGGAAGGAAAATAGCTACAACGAGGAAGAAAGGTGGGGCAAGCGGCTCTAGGCAAGCGGGGAGGAAGAAAGGTGGGGCAAGCGGCTCTGATACCATGATAGAAATAATAGAAGATAAGAACAATAATTGAAGAAGCTTTATTGTAGAAATTTCCTCATATAGTGAAAATCTTATCTTCTATCACGAAGCATAACCCAGCGAGTCACAGCGAGTCAGCCAGTTAAAGACCAGCGAACCGGCCGAGTTGACTCGCCCACTCGTTCATCTGGGGCCAACGGATGTCAGGTAGCGGGTGGGAGTTGTCTTCAGCCGGTCGTCCCACGCCTTGGCCCGGATTAGCAGCTTCGACAGCTTCCCCGCCACCCACACCATCTGCGGCCTCTCCGCCGCCTCCTCCGCCACGCACCTCAGCGCCACCCGCATCCCCTCCTCCGCACCATCCACCGGAAACGAGTCGCCCAACCTCCTGTCCACCCACCTCCTTATCCTTCCCCTCCTCCCCTCCTCCTCCTCCTCCTCCGCCTCGTCCTCTCCTTCCGGCCCCATCGCCGCCCTCGCCGTCTCGATCACCGACACCTTCTCGATGGCGTCTTTCTCTTGGCAGAACCGGTACCTCACCGGCTCCTCCCCTGAGAGAAGCTCCAGGAGCACCACCCCAAACGCGAACACGTCGGACCGACGCGACACCACACCGCCGGCGAGCACTTCCGGCGCCATGTATCCCCTCGTCCATTCGATCTTCTTCCCTCGGCTCCTCGACCTCGCCAGCTCCGCCGCCGCCGCGGCCGAGTCGTCCAATACCTTCCCATCAATGTCGTCATCGTTGGCAGGAACCTCGCCGGCCAGCTCTGCGGCGCCGAAGTGGCAAATCTTGGCGCGCAGGCCAGGCTCAGTGATGATGATGCCGGAGCTCTTCACCCAGTTGTGGACCGTCTCGGAGTGGTGGTGGATGTACTCGAGGCCCTGAGCGACGTCGGCGGCGACCTGAACGCGGGAGAACCAGGAAGCGAGCGGGGTGAAGCTGGGGTTTTGGGGGTTCCTGAGGCACCGGAAGAGGCTGGCGCCGGCGACGTAGCTATAGACGATGTAGATATAGTCATCTGCGAGGGAGGCGCCGAGGAGCTCCACGACGCTGCCATGATGGCTCCGGCAAAGGGCGGCGATGCGGGAGGGCAACACGGCGGTGTTGCCGAGGAAGGGGCGGCGGAACACAACGGCATCGCCGCCGCGTAGGCGGCAGCGCCATGAATCGGCAGAGGGGGACAGCGGCGGCGAGAGGAAGCGATCGGTGGCGGAGAGGATCTCGATGAAGGAGTAGTGGAAGGGGTGGCTTTCCTGGGAGAGGGAGAGCCGGAGGTTGGCAGCGACGGAGGCGGCGGAGGAGTCGAAGTCGGAGTCATAGAGGAGGCGGCGGGCGTGGCGGTCGCCGCCTGTACTGGCGGAGCTGGCAACGGGGGCGAAGTAGTAGGAGGGGCGGACTGCGTCGGAGGCGGCGGAAGCCGAGGGCGAGGATGTGGGCTTGGGTCGGGGACTGGCGGCGTCAACGTCCTTTCGGGTCTTGCACATATAGAGTTGGCTCCGAGGATCACGAGGCGAGTTTAGTCGGGACGAAGCCCGCCCTTGGCAGCCATTCATCTGCGTCCTCGATTGAGGTGCGGAGGTTTTCGTCCCTTCCGATGATATTAATATTAGGCGATCAGAGACAGTGCAGTCCAACTCAGGCTGACGCTGCCGTTGGATGGCGGGCATTGACATCGACGCAAGATTCCGGCAGGTTGCACATCGAGATTTAGTCAACGCCGTCTATTTGAGTGGTCAAAGTCAAAGCTCCCAAAGTGGTTGCACGCAAATTTTCTGCGGCCTTGTCTTGTTGGCCAATTTATGTGTTTTTATTTATGAGCGTCTTATTTATTTGGAACACCTCAATTTATAACAGCATGATTATGAGGTGACAAGCTATTTGCCCATCTGAGTTGAATCGGGAATAATGGCATTTGCCGAATAAATGTTGTGGTTGAAGGTTGACAACGATCCAATTTCTTGCAAGTTGCACTGTTGACTTGAGACGTGCGAATCAGGCTTTCTATTCTTTCAACTTTTTTTTGCGTTGACTTTGGCACTCATATGTTTCATGCAGATGCGGGCACTCTGTTGGTCAACTATGTCATGATCGATCAATAGGAACACAACATGACTGAGTCGTCGTTAAATCTCTTCAGCATATTTGAATTCTAACTTGTTACAGAGATCAGCTTAACATAACCATGATCAAGTGTCTCAAGAATCAAACCAGAGTGAAAACTGTGTTTCCGAGCCACAAATATCACGAAATTATTCCCTGTTAACATCAAATTATTAAGATGCCATTTCCGACTCCAAATTCCTTGCAAGTGCATGAGAAGTTTACCGGCAAATCTAGAGTAAGCAATAACCAGCCACTAATTGCAAAACCAAACTCAAGTTTTCGGTAGGAGAAGACAGAGATCACCATTGACAAAACCACCGATCGCAAAAATTTTCGACGTAAAAGGACACCATCAATACACAGATACACAATTTCGGTAAAACGTTTCAGATTTCACAAGAAAAAAAGAGAACATATGTAGTTCAGACGCGCAAAAGATATTGGAATTCAGAATCATTAGGAATGACATCCACCATATGAGATATCTTCCCATCTGTATGGCCTTTGAAGCACTCGAGCATGGATTTCCTTAGAGGCCAAAAAGTTGGAAGCTGTTTGATGATCCACTCAGCTAGAGAATCCAAGTCTGTGGCGAAGTCGTGCATCTTTGAGAACAGGAAATGTGGGATCATTACCCTTCTGTTAGCTGTGACTGCTATTGAAGCTTGCAGGTAGTCCAACTTTGATTTTTCCAGTTCACCTGTGACACCATCAGCTGTGTATATCCTGACCTAATCAAAGATTTAGGACAAATTTCATGTGAAGGCCATCAAGTACAATCATTTGTGCATTTGCCCATTAAGAAATTTGTTTGTTATGATTAAAAAAATGACATGATAACAATTTTCCAATGTTATAAGAACATCATTTAAAGGTTTTACTTACAGCAGGGGAAGATTTACACGCAGAGCATAATGCAAACACAATATTGGGGTCTGAGTGCTCCAATCCATAATTTCTCCTTATGACTTTCTTATAATCCTCTTGAACTTCTTTCCATTCAGTCTATTCAGTAATCAATGGAATACATATCAATATCTATATAGGTTCCATTTTTATTAGATTAAGCTTAACATACCTCATTATAGTTTAATGGTCGTCTTAGAATAAGGTGCTCTATAGCTCGAGCATTTAGTTTGCTACCTCCTACATCAAGCAGAACCTGCAAAGAAAGAAGAGAAACAGAACCTTGATGTCTTCAATCATCTCACAGATGACAAATGATCTATTAACACTATCATGCAAAGGATTTTTGTACCTTATCCTTTACTACCTGAACCATCTCTGGATTTGAGGGCATACCAAGTTCTAAAAAACCCTGTAAGTGGTATACACCGAATGTCAGGTAATTGTCTTTGAACAAAGATCAATAAGAATCTGAATGGAAGCGGACGTAATCATACTATACATGCATGATGCAAGTGTGGTAAACATTGATCCAAAAAGCTAATTTCTCTTGGTGCCTCAAAGATCTCAAGTCCACCTCATGAAGTCTGCTAATTAAGATCCTGTGACATTAGTTTGACCACTAAACAACATTACAATTTCCTAAAAAGAATAAAAAGGAAATTAAAGCATAACAAAAGATTATGGGTTAATGAGATAATAAAAACAGAAGTGTAATTCTAGGCAATAACTTCAGAAAAACATGATTATTTTAATAGGAATTATGCTTAGTATTTCCATCTACCGAGTATTTTTTTGATGCATTCATGTTTACAGAATCTACATGGCTAGATATACTAAACAAAGAAGCATCACAGACATTGATACTAAACAAATTACCTTAATTTCTTCAATAGAGGAAGAGAATAAGAAATGTCCTTATGGTCCAGTGAACTGGAGGTAAATTTGGCGAGGTTCTTGTAAGGGCCAATATCCCTTAAAATAGAGCCTTCAATTTCAAAAATTCCATAAGGATCATGGTGCCTTATCTCCCTTTGAGCTGGAATTCTTCCTTTCCTAATAGAACTGCCATCTATCTCAAAGCTTCCTGATCTTAGCAGTAAGTTGGCAGATTTTGACAGGTTGCTGGATTTTTCTAGATCCAATGCTCGCGATGTCCTTGATAATCTTAAGAAAATACAGATCAAGAAATTCAATATTTTCTCAGATAACTTGTTCGGATGGTACTTTCCAGCATTCTGGTCTGTTAAATTTATGGTTGAAGAAGGTTCTCTGAATAGCCTGAGTACATTTTCCACATCTGTGTTCTGGAGAAGGGAAAAAAAAAAACATAGTCATAAACTAAAATATTGACTCTATAAAATTGGAACACAGACATGTATTTCAAGCATTCCAGATTGCAATAGCAGAAAATTATTCAAAGAACAGTGAGAACCACTGTTACATGTAAGAATTTTCTTTTATCATGAATCTCTAAAAAAATACCATCAAGTAAACAAATTTTAAACTCTTTGTGACAGAATATTACAATTCTGTGATGATTTTTACGAAGGTAAGACTTGCCACCCACTTATTTAAATCAAGTTAACAGAAACTCTGACTGTTAGTGAGAATTATGGCTCAATTTCTGTTCTTATTTAGGAAATAGATAGAGCACGATAGTAAATATTGATCAACTAGCTTTATGTATATACAAGCATCCTTCTAAGTGTAAACCATAATTAAAACAATATAACATGTTCATGACAACAATCTTTTCCATATATTATGTTTCTCCTTTTTTGGTCATAAGATAGTAATATCATAGATCAAAAATTGAAACTAAAACAATACAGTGTAATGCAAAAAAACTAGACTTACTTGGTTTGTTGGATACTTTCCTGGCAACTTAATTGAGGATGCCTTCTCTGTCCTTCCATTTTTCCTTGAAGCCCTCTCTTTAATTTCCACCGTGCTTTGGTTTTCATTATGGTTGTCAGACCTATTTAAGCTTCCAACATTTCCTTTCTTGACGAAACCATTAACTAAATAGTCTCCTTTTATTGCCTGGTTTATAAAGAACAAAGGTTTGGTTTCTAGTGCTATCTTTCGTGATAATTTGTCATTAGGCACATCCAAATTGGTATCCGACATATTGCTTGGAGGTTCAATTACATTCCTGTTTGCATGCCTATATTCATAAACTTTAGGGGTCTCTTCTTCGTGAGCTTCTCGCATGTTCGATAGGCTTTCTTGAGCTTTACTTATTTCATGTTCAAGTCGAACTATCTCCTCTTCCACCATGACAACTTCTGCCAGAAGTTCCTTTGTCTGTGCAAAGTCAAATAAGGAGTTCTCAGCAGCCAAATAATTTGATATATTTATATTCCTCTTAAGTGGAAAAAGAATCAACAGCTTATAATTGCTATTTAAACAAGTTAACAGTAGTCAAATGTTGAGCTTGGAAGGAAGATGTACCCTTCTTGGAAGGAAACTTGGGATCTGAAGGGTTGATTGAGTTTTTGGTGGAAGCATAGCATGCTCCAAAACTTCGTGCATTTTCTCTTCATTTCGGAGCATCCTCTGCAGTTCAGCCACCTGGAAATCAAACCAGTCATCTTCAACACAATGAATCCCAAACTCTGAGCAAATCATTTTAATAGCACACTGTCTTACTGGTTGGACATATACTATAGTAGAGACAGCATCAGAGAAACTAAAGAAAAGAAGGGAAGAGCACACCAATTCCTTAGCCCCTTGGTTGGAACAGGGAGAAAATAAATATTTGATTTAAATTATCCCTCCTCTCTAATTTTTTCCAACTTAAGGGAGAAAGAAAAACATGATCTCAAGAAGAAAAAAAGACATTTTTTGTTTACTTTCCCACTCAATTCTTTGTCGTTTTATCCTCTGTTTCTTTTCTTTTTGCCCCAATGCTTGATATAGACAAAGTACAATAAGAACGGAGTCCTAAGTGTTGTTCTATTAGCTTCTACCCTAAAAGGACCTCTTTTTGTATGTGTGCGCTATTAGGAACTCACCTCCTTTTCAAGCTCTAACCTTCGATGTTGGATACTGTTGCTCTGCTTTCCCTGCATGTAGACGAAATGGACGAATCAAACAGTGCTTAGATTCGTGGCCACTGAACCACAGAACGCTTACCACGGCATGGGCAGCAAGGACTGCGACACGACCGTCGTCGCCGAACGCCATGAGGTGGTTGCAGCAGGGAGAGCCACAACTTGGGCCGAGTGCAGCATCCCGAACTGCCACTTAAAGAGGGCAGCGGGCGGTGGCGCTGTTGGTGGATGGTGTTCTGGTAGGAGGAGGCTTGTAGCTCAAGGAAGAAGAGTGGAGTCGGGCGTTCACTGGAAGATGGAAGGGAGCTTTCGAGGAGGTTGGCCTCCGAGGCTTCTTTGCTTCGCTTATAATGTCAGCTTTGCGGAGGTTTGGCTTCTCGTCACCATTCAGAGGCATGATTTTAATTGGGCTTTAATTGGGCTTTAGTTAGCGGATAAAAATCTTGGGTTCTCGAATGTTCTACGGACTCCGCCCCGTCTCTTCCCCCATGCCCTCAAAACCCCTCCCTATTAAACCTGAAACCCTCCTCTCTTCTCCCAACCTTATCCTAAGGGCTTCCTCTTTCTCAGCGAGCTTCGCTCTCCTATCTCCTCTTCGAAATGGCTTCCGCCAACGCTATCTCCACCGCCTCCATCCTCCGCTCCGCGTCCCCCCGCCAGGTTCCCAATCTTTCCCCTCGTCGTAGGGCGCAACGAACCCAGTCTCTTGGTGTTTCGGGGCTGATCTGGGGAGATGATTCTGTTCTTTTGACTGAGATTTATTTTGTTTTTTGGTGGAATAGGAGAGCCTGGGAAGGAGAGTAAGCCAGAGGCATGGGCATGGGTACGAAGGCCGCCGGAAGCTCGTCGTGCGGGCCATGGCTAAGGACATTGCCTTCGATCAGAATTCCAGGTCGTCGCTCCAGGCCGGCGTCGAGAAGCTCGCCAATGCTGTCGGTGTTACCCTCGGCCCTAGAGGTGCTCGGTGAACCTCCCTTTAATTCCTTTGCTATGGGTTCTTTGAGTTATTTGAGGTTTTGTGGTTATAATCCGTCGTGGTTTTTGCGTCTGACGCCCTGAGTGCTATGAGACTCGTCAGCTTGAGGAATTAAGTGTTATTGTTCGTTAATATATGTGTATACCTGTATACGTTAGGGATTGGTCCTTTAAGGGAAAAAGGCTTCATTTTCTAGCTGTTACATGCATTTGCCATTATTTCTGACATGACTTTTAAAGCGCCATGTTTTCATAGTTCACTAGTTGTTTTACTGTGGCTTCTGATATCTGTTAGTGAAATTTGTAGTAAAAAGAACAACTAAAAGTTTGAGGTTTTGTTTGTTGATTGCGTTTTTTTTTGCGGATACCTGTGTGGTTGGAGCTTTTCGGTTATATCTAAGTTTAACATCGGATAATGATTTCAGGGAGGAATGTCGTGTTGGATGAGTATGGGGCTCCAAAAGTGGTCAATGATGGGGTAACTATTGCTCGTGCCATTGAGCTCGCAGATCCAATGGAGAATGCTGGTGCAGCATTGATTCGTGAGGTATTCAAATTGTTATCTGGATGCATATCTTAGTATGTAAAATAGCTTCTTTGTGTACTTGAGATCCTTGTATAAAGACAGGGTATGGAATGTAAATTATGTTTTTCTTTTAAATGTAAGGTTGCTAGCAAGACAAATGACTCAGCTGGAGATGGCACCACAACTGCATCAGTTCTTGCACGTGAAATTATTAAGTTAGGTTTGTTGAGTGTTACTTCTGGTGCAAATCCTGTCTCCATCAAGAAAGGAATTGATAAGACTGTTAGTGGTCTGGTGGAAGAGCTTGAGAAGAAAGCCCGGCCTGTAAAAGGACGAAATGACATCAAAGGTCATATTTTTGCTTGTGTGCATCTTGTTTCTCCATGTTAATATTCTTTATTCTTTGCTTTTATCTACACCTTTGTGAAGCTGTTGCTCATATCAATTAGAAGGATTAAACACTGTTAAAGTTTTATAGATTCTCTCTTTTTTCTTTAGTATGATTGTTCATTGAAGATATATTATTTGCTGTTGTAGCCATTGCAACGATCTCTGCCGGTAACGATGAATTTATAGGAACCATGATTGCTGATGCTATTGATAAAGTCGGTCCAGATGGTGTTCTTTCTATTGAGTCGTCATCATCGTTTGAGACCACAGTTGATGTGGAAGAAGGGATGGAGGTTAGTTTAATTATTAAATATTGTGGACCTTCTTCTCTTCTTTTTGGTGTGTTGAGGCCTGAAGTTTTGTGCAAGATTTGAAGCCTTTAATTCCTGCTTTTGTTTTGTGCAGATTGACCGAGGCTACATCTCGCCGCAGTTTGTGACAAATCCTGAGAAGTTACTTGTTGAGTTTGAAGATGCAAAAGTTCTAGTGACTGATCAGAAGATTTCAACAATAAAGGAGATTATACCTTTGCTGGAGAAAACCACCCAACTGAGAACCCCTCTTCTCATTATTGCCGAAGATGTTACTGGTGAGGCTTTGGCAACTCTAGTTGTGAATAAGCTTCGAGGTATTCTGAATGTTGCTGCAATCAAAGCTCCTGGGTTTGGTGAAAGAAGGAAGGCTCTTCTTCAAGATATTGCCATTGTAACAGGTATTCTTTGAATTTGCTTACTTAATTGTGTGTTGATGTCCTGTACTTCGTTACTGTTACTACAATTGGGATTTAGCTGTCAACTTTGTTTAGCACCTGTCATATTCTCATTTATGAATTATTTAGAATCATTTGTTCTATAAAAAAAATTCTAAACCTAATGAGGGCCTGAGACAGTCTATGAATGGCATATGGTAACTTTAATGGATTTTCTTTTAGGGCACTTGGGTACTGAGCCAGCTATCACAGGGTCAGAAAATTTCTGTTGGATTTAAAGCTGATAATTTGTCTAAAACCAACTTTGTACACAAACTTTTATCCGTTGCCCATCTTATCTAGTTATTATATGCCATTAGCTTTGATTTGTTTACATTTCTATTTGTTGTTTGAAAACCCTCCTCTAGTATTGCCTTCAGGGCAAGCAAAATTATAATTGCATTCCTCAACTTGCATGTTACTTTTTCCCCCTCTTGAATTCATGGATTTGGATTATTGTGATTTCTGCATACTGGTCATATATGCCAAACTGATTTGGTATGCCTTACTTTGGTTTTGAGAGTATCTGGTTATTTAGGTAAATAAAATGACTTTCTAGTTGAGAGTTAATTAATTCATTTTTTTTTAAATGATAGCTGTCTTGTATCCTTTGACTACTCAGTTCTTTATTTTTCTCCCAATAGAACTGAAAGTTTATATTCTCCTTTCATTGTCACCAAGAGACTGCTACATTTGATAATTTAATTGTTGTCTTTTTGAAGCATTCTTTTTTACATTTATCTCTGCTGTTCTATTTCTTATCCAAGTATCAAACTAGGACCATTTTCTAACCAGCATCTGAATATTACTTATTGCTTTTCCTGTTTGGTGTTTATTTTTCGATCATATGGCAAAAGGTAGTTGACAAGCTTAAACTGATACAACATTTGACAGACGATGCACTTAATACTTCTGTAATGATGATTTAACCATTAGTTGTACTATTTTCTTCTTTTGAGTTACCCGAAACTCAATGCTTTTGAAAATCGAAATGCTATTATTTTTTCTTATTTCTGGCCATCTATTGTGCTGTCTTTTGTTTAGGAGCTGAATTCCAAGCCAAAGATCTTGGCTTACTGATTGAAAACGTATCGGTTGAGCAACTGGGAACAGCAAGGAAGATCACAATTGCCCAGACTTCTACTACCATTATTGCTGATGCAGCATCCAAGGATGAGATTCAGGCCAGAATTGCCCAGTTGAAAAAGGAGCTTGCTGAGACAGACTCGGTGTATGATTCTGAGAAGCTAGCCGAGAGGATTGCTAAGCTCTCAGGTGGTGTGGCAGTTATAAAGGTCGGTGCTGCAACGGAGACAGAACTCGAAGACCGCAAGCTCAGAATTGAGGATGCCAAGAATGCCACTTTTGCTGCTATAGAGGAAGGCATAGTTCCTGGTGGAGGTGCTGCGCTGGTTCACCTCTCTACCACTGTACCTGCCATCAAAGACAAGATTGAAGATGCAGATGAGCGCATTGGAGCTGACATTGTGCAAAAAGTAAGTCATGGTATTATTACATTCAAGCTTCTTCTCCTACAGATTCATCAAACTCCAATCATCATCTGTGGACCAGACTTCAAGTATTTTCTTTCATAATTTAGACTAATTTGCGATTGTACAGGCACTGGTGGCACCTGCAGCTTTGATTGCAGACAATGCAGGTGTAGAAGGGGAAGTTGTGGTAGAGAAAATTAAGGACAGCGAATGGGAGATTGGTTACAATGCTATGACCGACAAGTACGAAAATCTAGTGGAAGCTGGAGTTATCGATCCAGCTAAAGTGACACGGTGTGCCCTGCAAAATGCTGCATCTGTTGCTGGAATGGTGTTGACGACACAGGCGATTGTCGTGGATAAGCCTAAGCCAAAGGCTCCTGTGGCTGGACCAGCTGAAGGAAGTCTCGCCATCTAATCATTCTTATGTGGCCTTGCAGAATTAGGTTACATGTTATATTTGGATGCCACTCTTGGAGCATTTTTTTCAAAGTTCGGTTATCGGTTCCATCATCGACATTTTTGTGCTGCCTTTTTACCTTTGATGTCATAACCTCTCGAGATTATGTTTGAAAAAGTAGGGAAAGGTCTATTGATGTTGTCTGGAAAAATATTTGATGTTTGTTATCTCAACAGCTGAAGCTTGAAATGTGAATGTGCAACGTCGTCTCATCGGCGAAGCTTACGGACACTACTCTATCAGATAGGAAGGTACCCATCTCCATATCAATAGGAAGGTACAATGAATAAGATCGTAAACATCAAAAAGTCAACTTCCTAGTAGTTATACCATGATACTCATGTCTTTAGAACTAACTATCATCATAGATACTGTTAGGCACATCAACACTTAACTCTTTTGTTGACAAGAGAAGAACCAATCAAATCTTGAAGAAGCCAACATGTATTGTCCGTTTCATCATACTGCAATGCATAATGGCAGTGTAGGCAAGTGTCTTGATCCAAAGTAATTAAGCTTTAAGCTAAGTCTTCTTTCATTTCCAATATGGACTTACCATAGATATTATAGTTTCTCTCACTTAAGGACCTGAATCAAATCTTAGCAACATATATATGAGACTTTGTCCAATGGTGACTGATGTATCTCTGACCTTATCTACCTGGTAACCTACTCTGCAAGGTATTGATTGCATTTGCTTGTATAAGAATTGTAACATATCCTATATATAATAGTTTCATGGTAATTAGCCTCTTTTGTTTTGTATGGCTAAGATAAGAGAGTTTACGTAACTATGATGGAGGTTATGTAATAGCAATCCCATAGTCACAAAAACTGTAAATTTGTGATGAAAATATTAGAACTATAATGATGGAGATGTGTCATATAGTAAAACTTAAGCTTTACATGCATTACTACTACCATGAACATGTAACAAATCTAAAAATTTTCACATAGTGAAGAATGCGTGTAATATGAATCACAAAATAAGTATAAGTTTGGTAATTTACTGTACAAATGATGGTGCATGTGGTGGTCAATCTATGTCAAGCCATTGTATATTTGTTAGAGCATTATAATCTTGATGTTAGTGGTGATAGAGAGCTTCTCAGAGTCTTGTCGTCGAGCTTCTCAGGGTCTTATCGTCGCTCTGATACCAATTGATAAGACCCTAAAGTCTTATCGTAAAATAAATAAAAAAAATGATAAGGCTCTGATACCAAATGATAATATCCTAAAGTCTTATCGTCGCTCCGATACCAATTGATAAGACCTTAAGGTCTTATCGTGGAAGAAAGAGGAGAAAATGATAATAATTATTTCGAGGGGGATCGACCTCCTTAATCACTTCGAGGGGATCGACTTTAGACACTTTTCAAGCAAGCATGCATGCATGCATTTTGAAGAGTTCATCACATGTGATCTTCAAAAACTGAATTTATATCTTCAAAAACTTCAAGAAATAAGTGCGAAATTAATGGGTATTTGTCAGTGTGAACTAATGCATTTTAGTAAATCATCTGAGGAATCAGATGATGCAAATGTTCAGCAATTACTTCTGTGCAGAAGGACAGGAACTATTGCTGCACGCAAGAACAAGCAGTCGACTTGTTACTGTTTAGAAGTGCTAATTAGGATGTTTGCTCATTGTACATTTTAAGTCAGACTTGTTAAACCAAAAACCTATTGAATCAAGCAATGCTAAATACCAAGCCATTGTTGTCACATGTGTACTAACCTGTGTTATTGCAGATGTACCTGCAGGTCATGTGGGTTAGAGAGAGAGAGAGAGAGAGAGAGAGAGAGAGAGAGAAGGGTGCTTGAAGGCAATAAAGCATGAAGATTCAGCTTGTGCAAACCATTTATTGTACTTCAAATGGAGGAATGGAGTATATACCTTTGGAATATGTGTTGTGTAAATGTTAATCTACAAAATGGCTTGTGAGAGTCTGGTAGATTTCTAATAAGTGATCAGGAGTGATGTCAATTGCTGGACATCTCAGTAAATGATATCCCTGAGAGTTGTCCTCACTGAAGCTTACAACTTACCAGAGGAGGTTTGATATTAGATTCTGAAACTATGTTATCAGAGGAGGTTTGATGAAGCATCAAAATCAAAGGAAACAAGAACCATTCCAGAAAATATATTCTTCAGATCATATGGTAATTATCCTGCCATCTCCTCTGAATTATAAGGTTAATTAATGGCATTTTTCAGGGAACAATTAGTACCTGTGTTTGCATGCAATGTTGTGATCCGTTAGAACGGTAGATTGAGACGCAAACTGGAAAAGAGAAAGCAAATACAATGGCTGATTGCTTGTCATGGAGGCAAACATACTGTCCGCACTCCACGCAGCAGCCAGCCACAGCCTTTTCCTGGGATTAGTCGCTTATTGCCGATGCAGCATCATCAAGATTCTCATTTGGAATCATAGCTTGACGACGCAATTTATGTGAATCTTGAAGATGATGCACCCGCAAACATCGACTGCTCTCAACCATTAATGACCCTCAAACGCTCCAGAAAGCGAGGCGGACCCGAGAACGAAGACATTGTAGACAGAGAGGGAGAGAGGGGGTGTGAGGCGTGTGGATAGGACGGATTAATGGGTGAAAGCATCTCTGGATTTGGATCAAAACGATCCCATGAAAAACTAAGTACAGATCTTTGCACATGATTAAGACGTAGAGATCAATATTGGTTCTGGCCGCCACAAACATCTCGCTGGAGCAGATAAGAAGAAGAAAGAAGAGTGCAAAGATCAGATTGATCTTCCGGTTTGAAGTGGGTCTTACTGGTTAGAGAAAAGACTGCGCATGTGAAAGGAACTATGTGCTGCCGGTCAACGCAGGAAGAAGACTAGAAGAACTTGATCGAGTAAACGCATTGCAGCCACAGAACCTGAAACCCGATCCCAGAGATGAGAGAGAGAGAGAGAGAGAGAGACTGGTTTATCTCTAGCTTTGGGGTGTGGCCTTCATTGCCATGGGAAGGAAAGATCTTAAGAATGAGGACTATGTTTCTACCAATTTTGTCCGACACCATCTAAGCTACCTGTCATATGATTGGAGAAAACTTCGGGACCCATCTTCGAATCCAATAACCATGCAGAAGGGAGATTCATGTAAATGATGTGAGTGATCTGATCGGAAGATTCACCCTTTGTCACCCCTGAAACATTGCAGGGTTGACGTCGCGTGATTCATATGCTTGTGTGAGGCGACGAACCCACGGCAATTTTCGCTGATGATTCGATCAGCTAACTCAAAGTAACTGAAGAAGAAAAGAAGATGATGATGAAGATGGACGGCTGACCTCCCTAAATTGATCTCTCTCTCTCTCTCTCTCTCTCTCTCTCGAGTTTATATGAACTCCAGCGTGAGTAGGGTTTAAGGGAACAGCTGCACAGTGGCCATAGCTTTGGAAACATTAAACAGCATCAAGCCGAGCACCATCAATAACCCGTAAACTATCTCCATCTCTATCTTTCTTCAAGTGACGCACGATCTCCCTCGTCTTGCACTCATGAGCGAGGAAGAAGAAGATCCACCGGGCGTGTTGATGTTGGGTACTGAACATTCTGTGGCACTCTTTTCCATGTTGTAAGCAACACTAGTTCGCATCCGTGGCTCTCTCGTTAACTCCTTTGGACGTGGATTGGAGCTGGACCACGTAGAGTATAGTCTACCTTGGACCACGGACAATGCTCTACTGGCAGTGGTGCCAAACTGCGTTCTTGCCTGCAATTATCATTGTACTGAGTCGTAAGTCGCAAGTGAGATGCAGAGGAAGAGGAAGACCATCGGACTTGGCAGCTTTGACGTTTCTTGCACTCGCGTGTTCATCGATGACCTCGCAGAACACGCTCATACAGCGAACGAGCGAGAGAGAGAGAGAGAGAGAGAGAGAGAGAGAGAGAGAGAGAGAGAGAGAGATGGTGCCATTGCTGTGCAGCACGAAGCGTGTGCTCTGAGAGCACCATATATGATATCACGGGAATCACACCTCAGCTTACATATGTCCGTCATCAAGCATCCTATGACTCGAAATTTCGAACATTTCTTAAGAAGATACGGCAATCAATGGAGAAAACGTAGAATGTCGATCAACACAGGGAAAAGGATAGTTACTTTAATCGTCCAAAGACGGGCAGCTGCGGCTTGAGATGATTCGTATCAGCGCAGCGTACCGAAAGCCCAGCCTCGATCGTCGCAAGCCGGGCCGATGGGCCGAACACCATGAAATTTATCAGGGTGACGTTGCCCTCTCGCGTGGGGCCCATTCGTGAGATCGGGGATCGCTGACATCACCCCTTTGACGTGTCTCTTCTCTGATTTGCTTGTTAGAATTATCTTTTTTTAATATTAATTATATAATTCTTTCACAACTCTTTGGACATTATTAGAACTGTATCTTTTTTATTTTAATATATATTATTCTTTAATCGAAAAATCGGTGACTGATAGACTTGAGCTCTCTCCACAATAATAACCCCCAGCAGATCGCCTCTCCTATCTGTAAGTGCGAACTCTCTCTCTCTCTCTCTCTCTCTCCCTGAAAGATGACGCCGATCCATTCCCGCAATCCCTCGTTCCTCATCTCCCTCTCGTTCCTCAACTCCCTCCTCTGCCTTATCGATGTGTGTGTAAGTTTGGGTTCTTCCCATCCTACACCTCCCCCTCTTCCCATTGCGCCGCTGCCCTCCGCCGCGCAGCTCCGGTGGCAGCTGGGCGAGATGGCTCTCTTCCTCCACTTCGGCCCCAACACCTTCACCGACTCTGAGTGGGGCTCCGGCCACGCACCCCCCTCCGTCTTCCGCCCGGGCTCCCTCGACGCCCGCCAGTGGGCGCGGACCGCTGCCGCTGGCGGATTCGCCCGGGTGGTCCTCACCGCCAAGCACCACGATGGATTCTGTCTATGGCCCTCCGCCTATACTGACTACTCCGTCCGGTCGAGCCCCTGGCGCGCTGGCCGGGGCGACGTGGTGGCGGAGCTGGCGGCTGCCGCGAGGGAGTATGGGATCGGCATGGGCGTCTACCTCTCCCCGTGGGATCGGCACGATCCGTCCTATGGGAGCACGGTGAAGTACAATGAGTATTATCTGGGGCAGATGACCGAGTTGCTGACCAAGTATGGGAATTCCTGTTGCTTCTCTACCGTTTAATTGCTTCTCTTAACAAAGATCTTGGCTCAAGGTCGTAGCTTTCGCAAATTTGAGGTTCCTGATCAAAATTCATCTTTTTTCTGCGTTTCTTTTGTGTATTATGTCACTTTATGTCATATATACAAGATAATTTCCCTGCTTTCCTTCAAGGGAGTTTGGCACAAATTCTTGGCTTTTGGTAGCTTGAAACTCCTGTCTGGTATACATAAAAATTTTGAGATGTTCAAGTAGTACAATATGTCATTCAACTGACAAACGTTCTACAAGTAGAACTTCTATGATGAATACAAGATTACTAGATTAATCGAGACACCGTAGTTTTACTTTCTTCTACTTACTCGTTGTCAGAGACTTTCCTGAGTGTGCAGGACTCAATTGAAGTATCACGCCATGAGTACAGATTCAATCAATATCATTATCATGAGCCTTCTTGCTGTATACTTGTTTTGTCATCTTGTTTGTACATATCCAAAACTTTCTCTCTAATAAGTTAGTCTTCTTCACTCTGATATTGTTGAAGCAAAAAATCTGAAGAAAACCTAGTTTCAAAATGTAAATATATTTTCCATGAGTTCATAAATATCTTTTGGTTGTTTCCCTTTTTAATGAGTTTGGGATGAAGGATCTCATTCCTATTTGTGATGGTTAATTGTGTGGAACAGCTACGGTGATATTCGGGAGGTTTGGTTGGATGGTGCAAAGGGAGATGACAAGGAAATGGAGTACCACTTTGATTGCTGGTTTCAGCTTATCCATCAGCTCCAGCCAGGGGTTATGATATTCTCTGATGCTGGCCCGGACACTAGATGGATAGGAGATGAGTCTGGAGTTGCTGGTTCTACTTGCTGGTCTCTTTTCAACAGGAGTTCTGTCACAATTGGCCACATTGATGAACAGTGAGCACTTTTTTCTTTATTCCTTAGAAAAGCATCCGTTGTTTCTTGACCATTACAATTGTGTTATATGCACATTCCTTTTAGGTTATCTTTATAAATCTTCAGATAATGTGTCCTTGATGTCCTTATTTATAGTATTTCTTGATAATGTTGCCTTCTAGCCCCTTAGTGTATTGACTTCATCAACGTGCTACATTGACTAACTTGTTTGGGAATAAAAGCTATCACCTGTTATTTTTCATTCTCTTCCCATGACATTGTCTACTACTATATAATTTTTGTGAATTCTGTAACATACTCAACAGGGAGATCCTATTCCAAAACGAAATGTCCACAATTTTGTACATCATTCAACTTCTTTTACATGGTTTCAATTGTCTATAAAGTGCTTTCAATGAATTGATGCCCTTTGGTAGGAGAGATAATGTGGACACAAGTAAGGAGTTAGAAACATTGATCACATGTAAATATGTAAAAAAGTTGGTTCCCATTTCTGTCCCTATATTGTGCTAAATTGTTCTATGGATGTTTAGATATAGCTACAGGCTTTAGCTTTAATTGTGGTCATTTATCTAAGGGATCCAGGAGTTTGAGCTATATAATGCATTTGGGTGGCATTGATTGTTGATGTACATGCTTATACAGTTATCAGTCTGTTTAAAATATGAAATTAATGTTGATGCATTGTTTGTCATCTATGACCAGTTTTGTATTTCAGACGGCTGTCCAGTATTCTCTGCGAGGAATCAGATTGAATGAGAATATGTGGATGAAAGAAATAGGCACAGCTTGGATCCTAGGCTCTCAATGTTTCTAAGGTTTTAGGAATGGTAGTTCTATGGTTACAACCATATTTGGAACCTAGCGACCTCTAAATATTCTCACCTTTGCTTCCTTTGTCAAATGCCTTGTCTTTAGAGGATTCCCACCTTCAAATTTATTAAGGACAATTCGTCTGAGAGCATACCTTGCTCCTTGATTGTCAAAATTTTCATTCATCAGTTCCAGTTCCAGGTGGTATGAGATGTAGACAGTCTCATTCCTCTAACAAGAGAAGATGCATATGCATTCTTCATTTCAATGGACTTCTCAGTTGTTTAAAGATTAAAAATCACATAGGCAAAAACTGGTATCTTTCACAAAAATTTGGCCCTTTTTTTGGTATTTTGTTACACAAAGTCTAATGACCTAGTATTAAACTTCATTATCATTCTTTAGATCTTACATCAACAACATGTGATATTATATTTATTCAACTTCTCTGCACTAAGTTGCCATCATGACAGTATTAGGTTTTTGTCTAGTTGCAACTTTCTGCTATTAGATTTACAGCTATCTATCTGCAAACAGACAGATTAGAAGACCTTCATACCTATACTTACTGCAATGTGACATTGCTTAAAGATTGACTAGCATTGTGAATTATTGATGGATCACTAAATTGGTGCTTCTGTTTTGACTAATATATGGTGCAAACAACCTGATCTAGTAGTAGAAGAAGAGGGATTTCCCAAGGAAATGCTTGCTGAAAGAAAAAAAAAAAACTGCTAAAATTCTCTGAAAATAAAATGTGGCCAAGTATAAAAATGCATGGTTATTCTAGCCAACTCCATTAGCTGTTTATTGACTAACAATTGGTTAGCAAATGATCACTAAGAGCTGTGGGCCACCAGATTGTCCATGCTAGAGATCTGCCGAAGTAATCAATTCTTTCTGTAGGAATTCAGAACTACACCACATATGCTAACCAGAATCTAAATTCGTTCATAAAGGGAACATAAATCTGAAAGCTGACTAAAATTTGAAGTTTATAGCACAGATAATGCTTCTTATTACTCGTGTTAGCATTTGAATGCTTTTTTCAACTCTTGGATCAATGCATTAGTTCCTGTTTCAATTTGTGCATTTTGAACTCAAAATTAAAGCTTTGAGGAGTAGCTTGGAAGTTGGGTAGCCAATCATTGTCTCTTTTTTCACTTGCCAGAAGTTCTCGTCATGGAGATCCTCATGGAATTGATTGGGTTCCTGCTGAGTGTGATGTATCCATCAGGCCAGGATGGTTTTGGCACAGTTCAGAACATCCGAAGTCTGCAATGGAACTACTTGATATATATTACGAGTCTGTAGGCAGAAACTGTCTCTTGATCCTGAATGTTCCCCCTAATTCATCAGGCCTCATATCTGATGAAGACCTTCAGGTTCTTCAGGATTTTACTGCACTTCGGATCACCATATTCTCTCATAACTTAGCTTGGAATGCTACTGTCACTGCAAGCAGTGTGCGTGGAGGTGATAATGAAACTAGGTTTTCTCCCTCAAACGTACTCCAAAAAGGTATTAGTAGTTACTGGGCTCCCGATGAGAGTGAATCTGATTGGGCAATATTCCTTGATCTTGAGCAATTCATATCGTTCAATGTATTACAAATCCAGGAGCCAATCCAGATGGGTCAACGTATTATTGAGTTCCAAGTTGACATTCTGGCATCTGGAGAATGGAAGACCATAGCAAATGGCACAACTATTGGATACAAAAGGCTTCTCCGTTTTCCTATGGCAGAAACCCAGTTTTTGAGGTTTATCATCAACAAGTCCCGTGCCAGCCCATTGATATCTTACATTGGCATCCATGCTGACCCTTTCTCCATGGTTTATGATTCAGTCACTGCACGGTCTTCCTCTACCAAGAGATTTTCCTTCAAGCGAAGAAATAAAAGATTTGGCTATGCCCTCGAATCTGCGATCTAGGTTGAGAGTAACATTCCTCCTGATAAATGTGTTTGGGCAAGTTGCACTGAGAGAATTTGGTGTTTGGACAATTTCATCTCCAGCATAGTTCAATAAAAAGCTCAACGAGGGCAATAAAGGATGCCGCTTCCACCTGTGTTCAACTCCAGGGCCTTCCGCAGGTGTACATTTTTTTTCTCGTGTGTATATAAGACGAGCTTTGTTGAAGTCGCAATAAATATGCACATTCATATACTTGCCCTCTCTAAAGATGGCTAAAATAGTCATAGATATTGTTGCAAAGACAAGGGGTAAATTATTTGAGGTTTTCTGGAGGTAAATGGTTGGTAGATAATATGGTCAAGAAAATATTTGGATTAGACTAATTGCAGAAAAACTTTTGACTATTAGCTAAAGATGAGCTTGGATGAATCTATTAGATGGACTGACCACCAATCTCTTGCCAGTTCCGTTGTAGCAATAAGATAATAGAAGAAATATTTCTGGTGCAGCGGAGAAGACAATTGTTCTCGACTCTTGGTAGAAAAATTATTGCAAACAATAGCAGGTTGGTTTTCCATGAAGAGCATGTGCTACCAGCAAAAGTTGCTTGGAAACCTTTCTGAGATGGTTATCAATGCCTGACATGAAGTATGAGTTACAAAAGGAATCTCCTCCACAGATAAAAATAAAAAATAAAAAAATCATTTTTCCTGGGAATTTTCCAGTTGATGAAAATGTTAAGAGGCCAGCTGCAGAGCTCTGGTAAATATCAACTTCATCTTTCAGCAATAGTTAATTAACACCATTCATTGGCTGCCATTGACTACAGTGAACATGAGAAACAAATTTGGAGATCACACAGTGAATTAGTTCTTTCTTGCATCATAAAGCCATCGATGTCTCATATGCGAGTAAAATTCAGACAGCGGCCGATCCTGTAAAAGCACAAGGTATGGTATGTAGTTAAGCATATGAATCCTCATTATGGACTATTTTTAGATTTGCTTTAATGTTTGCTTCATCTTTTCTCCTTTTTTCTTTTCCTGTACATTTTTACTCCTGTGCTAGAAGATATGATTATTTTGTAAATGGTACGTGCACAGTGTTAAAGTGTCACCTTTAACAATCTGGATATTTCACAATCCAAAAGCATGTACATCACATACATCATCATGGAACATAGGACTAATTTGCAGCTTCTTTATGTCTCTCTAGACAATGCCCTGAGCCACAATTTCCATGAGAAAGCACTTCAACTACCATGAGATGGTAGTCAAAGGTCTCCTGCATGCACCTCACTTAACACCAGACATATGTTTCACACAAATTTTGGTAGTCAAAGGTCTCCTGCAGATTTTGGTTTGTAGTTGCTTCCTTTTGTTGGTGATATAGAGCGAATAATATTTACAATTGCATATTATTATGGATTGATAGTTGCCCTTTTTTTGCAGACATGTGTTGAGCATGAAAGTTTTGGCTTTAGTTTTGCCCAAGTCAGTAGTCTTGTGCATCCCTAGTATGTAAACTTCCTTGTATCCAATTTACTTGTATGGCACTTCTTTTGGCATAATCTTGGAACCCAAAGCCCCCCCAACTCCTGCACTTGCATCACAAGGCTGTTTGGTATAGAGATCTGATAGAATAGTTCCATATGCAAATGTATGATATAAGATGAGAATTGATAGGACTTTTGAGGATTCCAGCATTGCAATTATGTAAGCTTTGTCATAAAGGTGACCAATGTTTTTTATTTTTCTGGCCTTGACTTAGAGGGAGAGCATACACCAAGCCAATTCTGCCATCCCCCTCAATAGCTGGCAATGTCCCCACTGTCAGAATAAGACACCAGCATACATGGTCTTAGCATAAAACAGACCATGTTTGAGGATCCAAGATGTTATTTATTACATGTGTAATAATAAATCAAAGTGAGTAGAGAAAAATAAAAGGAAAAAAACAACAGAGAAAATGACAAATGATTGATCATGAAGAAGATTGTATGCCACACAGTTTCTCCCTGCATACTGCCACCAGTGCTTCTTCCAAGTGAGGAAAAGAGGACAATCAGTACCTTATAAGATTCAGAGTTATCTCTATTCTCTTTTGGATTCATCCAAATTTATCTTAGCTTGATGAAACTATTGCTTGTTACTGTGTGACATGAGCTTCACCATCATCAACCTTTCTCATTCATCCACCAGTTGGAGAGCTTCATCGACCAGTTGGAGAGCTTCACCATCAACTTTTTCATTCATTGACCAGTCAGAGAGCTTTCCCATCAACTTTCTTTCCATGAAATATTTCTCATTCACCAATTGTTCAGAGAAGGTGGATCCATTGCCAGCAACCAAATAACCTGCATGGCACCTGCTAAAAATGTTTATCCGGCTTTCATCACTTATCATTTGCCAATGAATGTTTTATATATATAGCATCAATGCAATAAACCTAAGTTATCTACTACTCATAATTATCATTAAATTAAAGTTATTTAAAATTTTAAATGCCCAAAAAACCCTTTATGTATATATATATATATATATATATATATATATATATATATATATATATATATATATATATATATATATGTTGATGTGTGGATGTAAGAATGGTAATGATTTGTGAAAGACCATATGGTCTCATTGGCCATCATAGCTCTTCAGTAGCTTTTTGTAGGGATAATGAGAGTAGTCCGAAAAGAGCCACACATTTTTCCAGATTATATCACATCTATCATTCAGTCAAATCTACAAAATATGGAGTGAAGATTACAGATTTTTAATTGAGCAATGAATTGCCAAATCATGAGCTTTAGATGTGAAATATCCACTCACTGCTGCATTGAGCCATATATTGTGTGTGATCAGATATAAAACCAGAATTAGATCATATTAAAAACATATGAGACAACCTTAATGATCTATTTATCATAAAAAATAATTAAATTTTTTGTAGGATTTTTACTTCTTTTTTATAAAAATATACCATCGATTTAATAATAACTCAATTTATCCTTTAGATTGGAGACTGGAATTGGATCCAACTCAAACCATGTCATTTGATGCTAATGTTAGTTTTACAAGGACAAATATTTAAGTACTCACTAAAGTAGGATGTTACATTTCAATTTTCATTATTGTTATCGATAAGAGTATAACGAAAAAGAGATAATCTTAAAATTAAAATATACTAACAAACTATACAAAATGATAAGATTTTTTCTATACATAATATTTTTGACTCCTGTATATAATTATAACTTCCAACTAAAAGAAAAATACAAATATAACAAGTTCAAAGTCTATAACATTTTATATGTATAAATTTTGGATATATTATATTTATATTTTTTGTTAAAGGTTATAATTATGTATAAGAAAAATATTATAATCTCTTTTAATAAATTAGTATATTCTAATTTTAAGATGATCTAATTTTTGCTATACTTCTATTGATAACAGCAATGAAAATTGAAATGTGACATGTATAAATAAAATCAAAAATAGAGTGTGACATATATATATATATATATATATATATATATTACTTGCTAGTTTAACTGTGTGTTGAGACTTTGTTAAACTCGTTTTATGGGACATAAACAAAAAATCAAAAGTGACCTTAACAATTATAATTAATCCAAGTGATTAGGAATATGTACAAGAGATCCTAATTTTTGGATTAATATATTCCACATGAGGCATCAATAAAATCTTAGAATTAAATATAATCTTCACCATTTAATATTGGTCGGAAATGTTGATTAGTTGTATCGTTGATGCAATCTCTTGAATCGTCTCCCACCTCACATAACACATATATACTATTTTCTTTAGTGCATCGAACTACATATCACTTGATTCTTTGATATGCTTATTAAAGTTCGTTGAATCGATCCAAAGAAGTTTATGGGTGATATGATCTTAGATAACATAAAAAAAACACCACGATATATTGTGAGATTGTCGATTAGGATTATTTGGATATTTTAGTGGTGCAAAAAATATCCAAATATATTTTGAACTAAACGCTTGGCCAGGTCACCCTGACATTTCCCCGGGTGACGCAGTCCTGTTTTATTGCTATTCGGGGTTTTTTTGGTATTTGAACTCGTATTCTTTGTCGTCGACGATTCCTTATAAACGGAAACCGATCACCGCATTCGACCTCCGCTTGCCTTCGCCACCACAAATACCGCCCGCTTCTATAGGTTTAGCAGGAGGAGGCTCCAAGGGCGAGAGGTTTCTGAGGGCCACAAAGATACTTCCGGGGAGCCCGGAGCTCCTTTAGCACATCTCCCTCTCGCCTCCTCTTCCTAACGTCCTTCGCTGCGCCGGAGATGCTGCCGTACGCGACATTGGAGGAGGCGGAGGCGGCGCTGGGGCGGAGCCTTACCGCTGCGGAGACCCTATGGTTCCGCTACTCCGCCCGGATGCCCGACTACCTCGTCTACTACCACAACATCATCTTCCTGTTCGTCATCTTCAGCCTCGCCCCCCTCCCGCTCGCATTGATCGAGCTCCGCCTCCCCGCCGCCGTCTCCCCCTTCAAGCTCCAGCCCAAGGTCCGCCACTCGGCGGCCTCCTTCTTCCGGTGTTATAAGGATGTCATGCGCGTCTTCATCTTCGTCGTCGGGCCGCTCCAACTCACCTCCTACCCCACCGTTAAGGTCCCGTTCTTGATGCTTCTCCTTCTCCTCTAGGGCTAGGGTTACATTGCATCTGATCTATTGTTGCGAAAGAAAATATGTCTTTTTTTGGGGTTTCCCCCTTTCCTAGTGCCAAAAAGAATCAACCTTTGTTAGTTCTTTCATCGTTCATTCTGTTCATTTGATGGTTTTGGCTCTTCAGAAATGCTATCTTTCTCATTGCATTGCTCGATCTAAAGACGTTTTCTTTTAATTTCTTTGGCTTTTTCCATCAATATGCTCCGTTTTCTTAAAAAAGGTTGTCTTTTTATTGCGTTGCTCAATTTTTAGCGTTGTTTTCCTCCATCAATATGTTCGATCTTTAGTAAAGTGCGACATTATGGCAGTTCGTGGGAATACGGACCGGGTTGCCCCTGCCTTCATTGTGGGAAGCAGCCGCGCAGCTGGCGGTGTACTTCTTGGTGGAGGACTACGGAAACTACTGGATCCACCGGCTGATGCACGGCAAGTGGGGGTACGAGAAGATCCACCACATCCACCACGAGTTCACAGCGCCCATAGGCTTCGCTGCCCCCTACGCTCACTGGGCAGAGGTGCTCCTCCTCGGGATCCCGTCCTTCGTTGGACCAGCTATCGCTCCCTGCCACATGATCATCTTCTGGCTCTGGATCGCCCTCCGCCAGCTTGAGGCCATCGAAACCCACAGCGGGTACGTTAATCACCCCGTCAGTCCCCTCTTCTAATTTGTTGACCGCTAGAAGTAGTCATTACCTGGCTTTGATCCGGTAGGACCGACAATGATTATTGCATGATTTCATAGTTTCTGAAAGATAGTTGGAGGGAGTTGATTTCTATGGATCTCTTGTTTAGATCTGAGTTTAATTTAAATTCCATTAATTCTTTGACTGTTCGTTGTTTAAGCATGTAGCAGTCATCTTCGATTTGGTATGATTATTAGTTAAATTCAAGTGATTCTAAAGTAGGTGACCTTATGAATTGGCATTTTTAATCTCTATTCTAAGTCACTAGTCAATTTTCCATTACTATTTTACATTTGCAGAAGAACCTTCTCCGGTACAAAAAATGACCTTGTCCTCAAGGTTAATGCCCCTGTTAAAAGCATGCTCATTTTGGAAATTTTTTTTCCTAAAGTGAGAAGAAGATATTCTCAATCTGTTTCATTTACAGATGACCACCACATTTTTAGTTGATCTAAGGATTCTGAATCTGTACACATCTCATTTCTCGATGGAACTGTATCTGCCAGCTTTCAACTTATTTTTTTGTTATGTCAAGGTTTTTGCTTGTCGAAGACTAATAACATAGTGATAGGTCAGGGCTTAGTTGCTAAGAAGTATTGGACACGGGGAATATCTAAGATGTATGTGAAAGAAATTAGAAATATGTAACAATAAAAATATAAGGTTACGAATGGATGGCAGGTGTTTAATCAATTTACTTAATGAGATCTTTGTGGAAGATTATGAGTTATACAACAAGCATGGGAACTTGTTTCTTATGTATCTAGTAGAATAATGAGATATTGCAGAATGGCTAAGTATATGATGGTTCTAAATTACTTTCTAGGCATTGGTCTCATGAAGAACAAGTTTAGAACCACCTTGTTCTAGACTAGAAAATAAAGTTTTGCCTCATGCAACAAATATGCAAATTGGGAAAATTATCTCAGGATTTGTGGAGAGGATGTCTTGGTGCAATAATGTGATTGCTCATCTGTGACTTGGATAAACAGGGTTTGAAATACCAACTTCCTGCTTGTAGGGTATGATAGTTTACATTGAGCCTTCATCAGACCTTGTATTGGTGGGAATTTTATGCAATGAGTCATCTTATTTTTTCTTTAACTAAGCATCTCTAGAGTTTGTTATGTCCTTGATTTCAATTTAAAATATTTTCATTCAGAGATTCTACTATAAGTGAGGTTGATATTTGTGACATGAGAGATCCAGATTCGAGTCATGGAAATAGCTTCTTTATATTTAGAGAGGCTGAGCCTCCTCGGATCCCACATTGGAGGGAGCCTTGCTCTGTTTTTATAGATTCTACTATAAGTGAAGTCTGTAAAATAAGAAGGTTTTAGTGACACATTTTCATAGGTTGTGTTTCTCACAAGGGATAGTATAAAATATAATTCTTGCATTAAAAGTTAACAGGCAAATTGGCTTTGTAGATATCTTGACTAAAAGGTTCTGTCAAAATAAGTGGATGTAGGGAGATTATAAACGGATGGTATTCACCCATGCCGAACAAATGTTTCTTAAAAGAACCTTGAATCAAAATTTACAAGTTCATAGATTCACTTGACATGCATTTAACTGCTCGAGAATTTTTTGGCGAAAGAAAACAGAGTAGGAGGTTAGAAATTAATAGCACTCACATATGATGGTCAATGTAAATTCATGTTATGTGAATCGGAGGAGAATACTGATTTGATTCCTCATGATAACCATGTGGGGTATATCGAGAGGGGTAACTTAGTAGCTAACAAAAAATCTTCAAATCATTCATTAGCATTAAGAGAACTTACATTGAAGTTAGTGGCACTCTTTTATTTGCCTGCATTTTTTTTTAATTATAGCTCTTCTCTTTTTTGTACCACTCTGGATGGGAATTTAAAGATCACAGGCGATAACTGACTCTTGATTCTTATTGAGTTTAAAGCATAAAAAGGAACATCCATTTCTTATAATGTGTGTTCTTTTTGGTTCAAGTGGTACTTGCAAGTTTCTTCCCGCTTTGCCTTTTTGGATGTAACATCATTCTGTACACGTGTTACTTCAAATACGTCAGTTTTAGGAAAAAGCAGTGACTGGTGTTTTTTCATTTAGTGATCAACCATTGCAGGTTTCAGCTTTTAGGCACATTTATTCAACATCATTGTCATGGTTTGTCTTATACTCCTAGGTTTGTTGATGGCAAGTCCATATTTAACCTCGTGTATATTGAATATTAATAGCAAGATATCTGACCTCCCATGAAAATGCATCGTACTTGCATATGCTTAGTTCATTTAGTTGTGCCTTCCGAACAGATTTGACTTCCCTTTTACTCCTACAAAATTCATTCCCTTCTACGGTGGAGCGGAGTACCATGATTATCATCACTATGTAGGAGGGCAGAGCCAAAGTAACTTTGCTTCTGTGTTTACCTACTGTGATTACTTATACGGAACTGATAAGGTCGGTGAAATCTTGGCTTCAAATTAATGAGATTATTTTGTTATCGAAAAACCTAGTGTTCATCCTGCAACTTGTTCTCATTTCAGGGGTACAGGTACCACAAGGCATGCTTAGCAAAGGTACTTTTCAGGCCTTTCTATTACAGTATCAGGATTATGCATGCCACAAGATTCAAGAATATTCTTGCTTCGTGCACCCAGTGCTTAGATGTCACTAGTTGCCTGTTATTTGACTATAGACATTACATGTTACAATATTAGTTGTAGCTAATAAATTGGGTTTCTTCGTCGACTGATCCTATTTTTATCCCCGACAGCTGAAGGAAGAGCAGTGGAGAAACGGTGACCGAAACGGGGAAGTTAATGGTTTCAGCTATAATAAGAAGTCGGAGTAGCCATTGATATCGTTCATCGTCCGTAATATCTAGGTGTTTATTAAGATAAATGGGGCTTTTCTAGTTCCTATTATTTCTGTCCACCTATCATCAGATTGAAAATCTTTTCATAAGAAATGGTTTTGAGACAGAGATGCTGTTTTTGAATGGGTAAACAATTTGCTAGGTCATGTTTGGTGCAGTGACCAGCTAAAATTGGATCTTGTTTGCATTTAGTGTTCCCTGAGCATACTTATGTCTTGTGAGAAACCTTCCTCTGCTATGGATAATAATAGTCTTCTTTCAAGTTTTTCTTGGCATTCTTGTGGCGTGAAATTGTTGGCTGATGTCGAACGATGACTAGCATATCGATCGTTTATTGCTGTGTTTAGTGGTTGGGCTTCGATTTCTTTGAAATCGTGTGTGATCTTATCAAGCTGAAGCTGATCATGACCATGGCAACGACGGCTGCGAATGTGAAACCCGACTCAAACCTGACCCGAAAACCTACGAACCGACCCGATCCATTAATGTTGTTGGGTCGGATGTGGATCATAGATCTAGAAGAGTATCGGGCTGCATCTGCATCGTCTATAGAGCTTCAGAGAAAGATGATGTTTTATTCGATCAACCTCAACATGTCGTCCATGATCTAATGTTATGTCATCATCAACATGACCAAACGATCAACCAGTTCTCGTCACATTGACCAAATGGTCAAGTAGATTAATATGACGCATGGTTGGAAGATCAAGTAATGCTCGTTGATCTTTGTGCCACTACCGCTTAAATTAAATGGTCATTTTCTATCGAACATTATAAAGAATAACTATAAAGCTCTCTCTCTCTCTCTCTCTCTCTCTCTCTCTCTCTTTCTTAAAAAAAGAAGAAGAAAAGCCTCTGAACCCCCATATCGATGGATGAATTTTATTGGATACATCTTCCATGTAGTTTTTCAATGACTTCAGATAGAGCTTCCGAGAAACAATAAGTAAGACCAGACATAGGGAACAGAAGCCAAGAACAAGACACATCCGAGTCGCGCTCACGGCGATACTTCTTCCTCCGAGAGTATAAGCTCGAGAAGGACTTGTTGGTCGTCTCATCGGGGTTGGTGAGGGCGGAGAAGAGGATCTGACGATACACACAGCCGAAGGCAAACAAATAAAAGACAAATAAAGAAAAATGTTAAGAGAGAACCAAATAGGAACGATTTGGTCGAACGAAGGGATCTTTTACGAGAAGCGGCAGTCGGATCCATGACCACATGAACACGCGTTCGCTCTCGTACTTGAAGAATCAAAATGTTAATAGCTTCGATCTTTATATCGTTACATTGATATTTTTTATAGTTATAAAAGTGAATTTATTTATCCCGACGACATCAGTTTTATCGATGAAAATATTAAAAAAAAAATAAAAAAGATAATTTTAATGTTCGGTGGTAAACGATGATGACATAGCTGGCGTCGGTGGTGGTGGATTATGACGTTGCTGGCATCGACATCGACGTAGTTGCCTAGCGCCTTCGATGACAATAAGGTCTACTCTCACTACGATGCCACTCGCCTCGAGCACAACGTCGATCTCATCGTCGCTTGCCCCCGCGCCACTCTATATCTACGTCAACAATGATATAGTTACCGAGCGGCAACTACGTTAGCTTCAATACATATGATGGTGGCCACCATAGTATCTATGGCGAAGATATGGCCGCCTTGCCATTGACCCGTCGGGCGGATCCTAGCCTCCCCCTTTGCATCTGCATCGACATCGACGCAGATGTCGAGTGGTCGTTGCAGTAGACGTCATGCTTGGAGATAGTGGAGGACGTGGCCAACGACCTCCTCTACCTTGACCAGAGCAACTTGTCAACCGTGCACACTAACCTTCAACCCTCCAATGTTATGCTTGGCCTAGACTTCAAGTCCTGCCTCGCTGACTATGCTCTCATCTCATCCCTCCTCCTCCTTCCCCCGGCCTCACCCCATGACCTCGTTGCCCTCTCCTCCTTCGTCGCATCCTCCGTCCTCTTTGACCATGCGCTCGAGCCCTACCTTCTCAAGCCCTCCTTCACCTCCCCTTCCGACATCTACAACTTTGGCGTCCTCCTCCTTGAGCTCCTCGCCGAGAAGACCCCCTTCCAGGACCTAGTGAAGGAGCACAGCATTAACATCCCTCGATGGATCCACTGTGCGGGAGGAGTGAAATGACTCCGACGAGGACCCTGGGTCGTCTGAGAATGAGGCATTCGAGAAGAAGCTGATGGCGCTATTGAACATTGCTGTGGCGTGTGTAGCGATCGAGGCGAAGAAGCGACCGTTGATGCGAGAGGTGCTACGAATGATTAGGAAGCCGCAAGCATAGGTGATGGTCTCGTCTAATAGCAATGACCATTCGTCGAGGAGATGGTCGGACATGGAACAGAGCTTGCCGAGAGAGTATGGATCGAAGGGCGACGATTGCTCGACATCTGCGTCGATGCTGACGTAGATGCAAAAGAGGAGGGCAGCATGCTCCTCGTGGAGGAAAGTGACATCACAATGAGAGCGAACCTCATCATTGTTGGAAGCGGCCAGGTAACTACGCCAGCATCGATGCTAGCTACGTCATCGTCTGTCATTGAACGTTAAAATTATATTTTTATCTTTTATTTTTATGTTTCTATCGATAAAACTAACATCGTTAAAATAAATGAAGTTAGATATTTCATTTTCATAACTATAGAAATGCTAATGTAATATTTTAAAGTATAGAGATCGAAACGCTAAAGAAATGCCAATATATAATTAACCCTACTTCCACAAAAACATGAGTCTATGATCACATACAAACATCATCACATAAATTTTAATATACATCATCACATAAATTTTAATATATAAATATACAGCACTTACATTTCTAATACCCATCATAATAATAGTTTTAACAGGCTCTTAAAGAGAACTAATATCAAATAAACGTGGTGTGTGCTTAGATTAATGATGAAACCAAGATCAATTGAAGTTAACAGCATAAACATACATGCTAAGTTTAGACTTGGGGCTAAGACAAATACACAAAGATCCAGTCCCTTGCATGCAAAGGCCATGGGTGAGGACAATATCGTCACTGCCGTGCCCTCTCATTCATCGCAGGTGTGTGACGAGAGAGAGACACCAATGGCAGACATGAAGCGAAGGAGAGGATATTTCACACAAGGAGAGGACTCTGCAAGAAATTTTTAAAAATTACGCTCTATGAGAATTTCTTACAAATATCTTTTAAAAAATGCACCATATATATATATATATATATATATATATATATATAGAATAAACTCCTAAAATAACTTGAACCACAAAAAATGATAAGAAACGAAAAGCATCGTTAGAAAACCATTTCTTGTTACCACTTCATTTAATTAGTACATGTAGGCAAACTTAGTTGAGCCACATAACTCAAGGATCATGCACATACTACAACACTCGCAATGCATTCACCTCTTGGGATCAAATCTTTTGTACTCAGCTTATTTCCATCTTTTAATACTTGCATCGACAGGAACAGATATAACATTGCACCTTGTGATATTTATTATACAATCAGCAGGCACCTCGGGATATACGATACAGTGGTGATAGCATGAAAGGGGAGAAAAATCATATAAAACTCAAAAAAAAAAAAAAGCAAAGGAAAGGAAAGAAAATAGAAAGAAAAACTGGTAAAAAAAAATAAGGATACAAATGGCTGTTAGTCTTACGAGAGAGCCGAAAGCAGAGAGCAGCTTCCCCAAGACTCTTCCTCATCCTACTAGAGACCAATAGTTACTGTACAGTATCGTTCATCTATGGTCTTCTACAAGATTCGATTACTTTGACAACTGCTGAATGAGTGTCCGGTGATATCATGTTTAGCGACACATGAAATGCCTGGCAAACCAATTCAAACACACAATATTATGTGCTGACAGGAAGTAAGAAAATAAATATACCTTAGTTGAGGAATACTAATAATTGGAAGTGTTAACGTAAAATGCTGCACATCTGAAATCTATTTGTGTATATCATTGCAACATTAAAGTAGCATCAAGATCCTAAAAGAACAGAAATAACTTATTAAATGGTAGATTATACAGTGTGTAAAACAATGTCTACAGAAGGCAACCCAGATCACAAGTGCCAAGTGATTGTAGCATATCAAATTTAAGTGTGAGAAGTCACACAATAAAGCAGCTTATGCAACATGGAGTTACAGTGGTTGCGGATACACTCACAAACACATGAAGAGTTAAAATAAAATCCTATTAGAATGATTCTCATCCCCTCAAAATTAATGAAAGCTCCAAACTGAAAAACCGGTTCCATTGACCATGATTTATGACATATAAAACCTAAAAATAAAAATCGTATATACATTCTAAAATTTGCATCTAGTGAAGGAATAAGTAACAAATCAAGCAAAATTTTATACATTCATCTAACAATATTTAGATTAAAATTAATCATTCGATCATAAGTTAAAACAACTAAGATTTTAGAAGCAAACATGAATACTTTTATGCTGTCCCTTGCGTCTTGGTTTCGATGAACACAAAATATATACCAATCACTTAAACTTGGGTTCTATGTATTTTAAACGTTGTAATCATGTTTGTTGAAGACAATCTCCAATTTGGAGAATCCATGATTAAAAATAAGGTGATAGATGAGGCCTCAAGTCCTCTCACAGCATTCTAGATCAACTTTATTTTGTATTGCAACATGAGAAGAACCACTTCCCCATGTAGGAAGATAGAGGTAAATAGGAAAAAAAGAACATTTTGTTGACTTACCACAAATCTTTCTAGAACAGGAACTAGAGCATGCAAGTTCCGATTTGGAAGGCAGTTGGCAATAGCTTGGCGAAGTTTAGAACTGATGGCAGAAAATTACCATTAGCATGAGTAAATTAAGTTATGATAAAAAATAAAAATACAGAAAGGTTATGCAGACCTTTCTGTTGACAGAAACCCGAGCAAAAGAGCTGCATAAGCTTCAATGATCATCATTTCAGCCTCCCGTGCTCCTTCCAACAATGACTCTTCATCATCCTGTTAACTCATTATAAAAACCAAAATCAGTAGGCTCATTGGCTAATGTGCATTCTTAACGAGGCATATAACATCATAGAGCGACATCACTGACTCAACAGTCTGTACATTTTAAGGGCTATTATAATGTAAAGAATATCAATGATCATGATCTTTCAAACTTCATAATCGGTTGAGTGGTGACTTTACAACAGTTAGATGCATCATTAAGAAATTCAAGGTGACAATTAAATTAGATTTGTTATTTGTGATAATATACTTGAACAAACAACAACGATGCAACCGCAAGTTTGTAACTTACTGTGTACTGTGCAAAATCATAATGCAAATAAAAATAACAAATCCTACAAAATGTTACAACTGCAAGTTTGTAACAATTACAAACTGCAAGTTTGTAATACTGTCAATGCCAATCCCAAGCCCGGATGAAAAAGGTGGAGGGTTGCATTAGATCACTGACAACGTAAAACTACGTTAGATCCCATAAACATGAATCTTAATCTTAACCGATTTTTGTTGAGACTTTGTGGTATTGTTGTTGCATAAAGTGTGCTTCGCATCACTTTTTTTAATGTTTTGCCATTGAACATAATAGAATTCAGAAAAGGAATCAAATACACATTTTGGTATTATAACAGAAACAAGCATAACTCTTGATGCAAGCATTATCTTGCTATATTAATCATTTCAGAAGTATCTTCAAGATAAATTTGTCATGTCAATATACCTAATCTAATAAATACCCATTATATGAAGCGTTAGCTTACACATAGAGAAGGTTTTTCGTCTTTAGCCTCCCCATTTCCTTGATTTTCCATAAATATGGAGCACAACAATGGAATTGCATCCCTTTGTGGCTCCACGTTTACTGATTTTCCTGGTCGACTTACTGAAACACGAGCTGCTGCAAGACGTGATCTGCAGAGTAGATATAATTAATGTAATAAATAATAAAAAAATTAGCCTAGCATATGTAAACTAATGCTCTAATATGAATCAAAGAAAATTAAAAATTATAAAAAACAGAAAAGTGAAAAATAAGAGAACAGGATAAATTTTGTATTGGTGAAATATAATAGGCTTTTGTGACAATGAAACTTGATCAATTGCCAAGAACCCTCACTCACTCTCTCTCTGTCTCTCTCATGTTCATGTGCACCTTTTATGCAGCGGAACTAAGGTTGATAGCCTAAAAAAGAAAAGGATTCATAATCATATCTACTACTTGTAACATCAAACAAGGCTATCTTTTTTCCATTTTGCCATCTCAGGCTCCTCCATGACTTGCCATCTAGGTTTTTGAATCATAAATATGTTCTACAATAACAATTTAGCACAGCCTTAGTCTCTTTCAGGCCATGCAAATATCAGAAGATTTTGTATTTGTTCGCTGACTCCAAAATCAGATCATAGTTCCTCCAACATTCAATGCACTTTTAAGCAGGCTTTACTCTTACCTCATAGCTTAATGGGCATTTGATTGAGTTGTAGATACATGCATATGTCTATTCAAGAATATATGCCTCTCTTATGAAATTCCTATTGCTCACATGTCATGGAATTTGCTGAAGTCCAAAATAAACTAATCAATTACTAGGACATCTAAGTTATTGAAACCAAACTTGCATGACTACATCATGCTTTCCATATTTTGGTGTTAATACGAGGACAAAAAGACATAACTTGATAATTGGTGTTGGCAAAGTAGTCCTGCCCAATTTATACCACAATTCTTATCATGTTGTTATGGCTGTGCTTGTTTGGTCGAACCAGGCGGTTGTATTTGCTTGCTATAGAAAACATTTGCAGTTGCTCCTTTTTTTATTTGGTTATGGGGGAGGAGGGTTAGTTTTTTGTATGAAAGCCATTGCAGATTTCAGATAATAGATTTCTCCAATAAGATTAAAAAATTATTCTTGCATCACTTGTGGTTGTTTAAACACCTTTTTCCACAGAATGCATGCTAAGATGACAGGTCCTTTATGCATAGTTTCATGCTTTCTTTTTGTTTTTCTTTCCTCTAAGTCTTCATTGGTTATTTATTCTCTCTGTAACTTCTTTGTTTTCTTCTCCAAACAAAGTACATATACTATTTAATTATTCTCCAAAAGTATATAATATTACGGAATAGAAGATGACCTGTTTTGACTATCCTTCTCCACTAGGTTCACAAGCAAGCCCAATATAGCTACCAATAAATCCAATTCATGATCACTGAGATGTCTGTTGTTCAGATGACAGTTACTGTTATGTTGGTTGGTAGATAAGGTGCTCTCGTTCACTTTGCTGTTTGTTTGAAACGAACAGTCAAATGATGGAAAATGGCTAACTATTAAAGAAACCATAGTATGCAGTCCACCACATGCAGCAATTTGCTGACACCCTACAGAGTTGTCATTTGTTAAGTTCATCAGAACCTGCAAGTTAAACACACAGCTCTAAATTATTACACAAGGACCAAAATGAATAACAATTCATAAAAATGACATGAAAATAATTTGACTGCATTTGTAAATTCATGCAGAGGCAGAGAGAGAAAGACACTTGTTTTTAGCAGGTAAAGTAATAAAAATAACAGTGGAAGCTTAGCAAACAATTTCTGGCAGCCAACATAGCAAATAAAAAACACTTCAGGTAAATCTTCACACATCTGAAAAGTGCATACTTTCCCACATCTGGATAAGTTTATCCTTTACCACATTTGGAAAAGTCATCTCTGGATTGTAACATTCATAGAATCAAATCATCAGTAACTTAAGAGGTCAGACCAACACTTGTTTAGATATCAAAATGAAAATCAGTTGGCCTACATATGCTCAAAGTTGCACTAAAGGGGAACCAAATGTTAGCAGTTCCAACAAAATCGATAAAACACACACCAAGATGGTTCCCGATAATTAGTCTAGTAGGACAACAAGATTATTTCCGTTCCCAATGAATGAACTTTCTGGGATCTGCATGCTCCTTTTGCAAGATATAATTTGGTTAGGAAATAACCATTTGAACCGATGGAAGGCTAGGGAACAACAAATTTATAAAAGAAAAGTATGAAAAATTGAAAACATGAAATCATTAAATCATAATTATGACCAAGCATCACTTCATGTCAATTTGTCTAGTAATTAAAGTAACTAAGTAGAGAAGTCTTGAAAAGCATTACTTAATATGCTAGCTAAGATAGCTTAACAAGTCCCACCCCAGTATGAAGTGACCATAAAAATCATGTTTGTGATACTTTAATCATTGGTATCATAATCCACCATTGTTCAACCCCAACAGGGGATGTCAATGACCTTCATTTTCTGTTCGACCATAGACCAATGCATCTCCAAAGAATAAAAGGACCCAGGAAAGTCATAGGCTTATTGGTTCATTCCTAACAAAATTCTAGTAAGCTGCAGTAATGTTAGATGGTAATGATTCAATTTTTTTCAGAGACTAGTGATTCTATTGGCAAAACAAATCTGATACTTAAAGTGAACTGATTTATAAGGGAACAACAAATAAAATAACATACAAAATAGGAAAAAGTATTTGTAATTGTATTATAACAAAATTGACTTATTGAAATAAATAATAAGCATATTTTAAGACAATAGAATCAAAATTGACCTACTGAAATTTATACATGCCCTATCCTTAACCATTCATGTACAACAGCTGCTCCAGTTTTTTGGGTATTTGAGTCTACCTGACATGCTTAGGCCAAAATAAGGTGCTCGTCACTATAGATGGGTACAGGAAAATAGGTATCCAGTTCAGATTCAATAAGGCAGGAAGAAATTCACAAGTAACTTTTCCTTTTCATAACCCAAGATTCTGACCTGGAAACCGTCAAACAAAAACCCCTAGACAAAAATGATACCAACTAATTATGTCTAAAGTAACATTTTACTAGTTACTCAGCAGTTTAAGATTGTTGGCCTGCTGGGTATGACCCTTGCAGGAAAAAAAATAATTGATTCATTTTGGCCTTTAAATATCTGTACTTAAACATTATAAACAACAAATGCATATTATGGTACACCATATCAGTATAACAATCATCTCAAAGATTTCAAATTTCCCATAAAAGAAACAAATGATATCAGTAAATTAGTACTAAAATGATTGCATATTTAGATAAGAATACAACTATTTTGCTTTCAGCATATAAGTAAATAAGCCAACCATATCATTTACTTGACATCATTTGCTGCATGTGTATGTTTGTTTGCTTACACAGGACAACAACAACTAAATACGGACCATTCAATTACCTTCACTGAAGTGAGGAGACAGTCTTCCGCAAGGCTTGAATCTTCATCAATTCCTGATGGATGAGACTTTGCACAATTCTTGTGATTTTCTTCATTTGTTAATTGACTCAAAACATCATCTGTAGTAATTATTGGGAGTTCACACCCATCCAAAAGTTCTTTATTTGGTAAATCACCTTCATGATCCTGAGTTTTCGTTTTCTTCTTTGCCAACAATTCCCATTTGGAAGGTTTTAAGTCACCTTCATCAAATGCAAAAGGATCATTTATGTCCATTTCACAATTGCCTTTATCATCTTTTGGCATATGAGGTCTTCTAGACATGCTATCAGAGCTCATTGTTGCACCATTGGATTTTATAGAGATCCATCGATTTGAAATCCTAAAAGAATTCATCTTCGAACCACTAGAATTAACTTTTGCCTTCAAAGTATTACCATTCATACAGCCACCTCCGATAGATCTATTAATTACATCATATGAAACAGAGGCGGAAAAATCAATTGCCATTTCTGAACCAGAATGAGAAACTTCTAATTGGGTATAAGATGATTTCTGTCGTTTATGACATATCTTTATGATGTTCACTTCAGACTCCCTGTCAACACCAGAACACCCAGCATAATAACTATCTGGTGGCTCATCACTGTTATCTGCCAAAATAGAAGAAAATATACTGACGATGACAAGCAACAATAATTTACAGACAAATTATAATAGCAAACGTAAGTAAAAGGTATCTAAAAGACATTTTGAGCAAGAAGTTTTGATTCACTAATAAAAAAGCAACCAGTATCCTGGAGTAATTACTGACAATGATGATTTACATACTCTACCAGCGGCCAAGCTTAATGACAATATATAAATTGCAATATACTTTAAAAATAATCTTACTAGGCATATTCATAATAACTTAAAACTAGAATATTAGAAACATCACCCCAAGGATCACGTACAAAATCAAGAACTGCTTTTCAAAACTTTGATAATAAATTATTTTCAATACATGCCCTTTTTTAAGGAAAAAATTTTCATCCCCACATAGATTTAATGTAGTAACAACAGATGACCAAGAAAATGCTAACACTACAATAATATCAAGAATCATCTTCCACATATTTGCAAAAGAGTAATATTCAGATCTTGAGCCAAATTAAGATCCAAGGAAATGAAAAAAAAAAAAAAAAGAATGACACAAATTTGATTGTTATATGATGAATAACAGTTTGCTCAAATATTATATAATCCCCCTATATAGTATCTTTGATAAAAATAAAAAAAAACCTTTCTATCAAATGAGAAAAAAAGCAGAAAAGGCTGCATAAGATTAGCTAAAAGAGATCCAGAAAATCCAAGTACCTTTCAGTTCTTGGTTCACTTGAAGACTCTGATATTCAGAAATTAACTTCTCTTTGTTTGAAATGCTGAATTTACCCTGGAGCAAAGAAAAATCTGTAGTGCAATACAAAATAAACCAACAGAAACATCAATAAGTACCAGTGCAATAATTTGTTTTTTCCAGTGAGATTGAACAAAAGCACATGAAAAGGTCTGATCAGTTAGCACATGACAGAGACCTGAAAATAACTTAATGGCACTGATGATGACCCCAACAAAAGAAAGTTGTACGCCACCATAGTTCGACTTGTGTTTCATCTCAAGTAAATGACTCTGTTAAAAAATAAAACAAAATGTGTACAGTTAGAAGATAATCATAGAAACAAAATACAAAATTAGTCACTTGTAAGGCTGATACAGTACCTGATTATCCTTACTTAAGAATGTTGCATTCTCCATAATTTTCAAACATTTTAAGAGAAGTAGCATACTTTGCAACACTGATTCATCTTTAGAATGTGACAACAATGATGAGCTGTGCCATGTCTACAACATCAAGCATGCCATAGTCAACACATTGCAAGGACACTAGAAAAAGTACGATGTCGATTCAATCATAGATATTTAGAAAAAGGATCTTGCTATGTAGTTATCTCAGGAAAACTCATGTTGATACTGATATTGACATTCCATGTGCTCATGTGAAAGTTAAGCCCATCCATGCATGTATGAACTAAAGTGGCTACGCTGCTACAATATACAATGACAACATAAACAGAATATATCTTTAATTAATCAAACTTCATATGGCTCATAAATAACACAGAAAATAACAACAACCCATCCAAAAAAGTAATAAGGTTTAGAAACAACAAAGCATATAGCTAGAAATTAAACATTAATGATCCAACAACAAATAATGCTAAAACTTTAAATACCACCACATAATTCAACTTCAAAAAATATTTTACCAACTTATAACACAATAAGCAAAACTCTATCAAGCAATAATGTCTCCAGCATTTCTATTGAACAGATTACTAATGTATATTAAGTAACAAAAGGAAGTTCTTAACAACACAAAAGAGTTGATGCTTGTCTGTGAGTCAGCATTATTAATTGTCATCACATGCTCGCATTTTCTCATCAATATGACACTAGCTATCATGTCCTCTTCTTTTGGAAATTGCTTATTGGCACCCTTCTATAATTCCAAAGCCAGATGCAGAATCGAAGCACAAATCACAACAATATAGAAGAATCAGATATGAACACTTGTTGAAATCATATTGCTCCCTATAGTCTAATACACATTTATTATAAAAAAAAATCAGTAAAGTAAATTCAAATCTCATCTCACCTCCAAGGTGGAGTGGCAACTAGCAAGAACATCAAAGATTGCATCAAGTCCACCAAGCTCTCTCAACTTTTCTTTAAATTCTCGCCCAGGCATTTTCACCATATCACACGTGTCTAAAAACAATATGTCAGCAGCAAATTAACGACAATGATATGCAAAAGAAAATGTACAGCAACAGTGAAACAGCATCTAAACCAATAACCATAATAGACCAATCAGAAAAAGTTAATTATCAGATGTGTAAACATTTATCCCAATATTTTTTTAATCTTATTTCTCCAAACAGTGCAACAGACTAATCTATTAAGCAATATGGTTGTTTGGTAAAATGTTGAGACCCTATTTTTGGAGCAAACGTAACACTATAATGGCTAAGCTCCTAGATAGTCATAAGTTTTTAAACACCAGCTGGACCTATATGTGTTGACCAGTATTTATCGATCTGCATATCAGCTCATATTTATTTTTTTAAATTATATTCAACAGTACTAGGTGGTACAGGTCAGTGTACCGCCTGGTTTACTGATATTTTATCAGTCCAAAAGGAAACTGAAATCGGTATTGAAATGGCAATTTGTGCAGACAGAATTTATGGATTGTAACAGACCACAAGAAAGCAGTCCACCTAATCAAGCATATAACAAAGCACAGCAACAATGTTAAGCATATATTGAAACTAACCCTACCTTCAAATGATACAGTAGATAAACATGCTTTTTCAATGGTCAATAATGCTATCCATTTGGGGCTCAGCTCTGGCCTCTCTGTTGCTTCATCATTCCCATGGCCTGCTTTTATCTCTTTACAACTTAAAAGAATTTCTGAAACTTTTGAAACGATGGCCTTCGCAGTGGAATCTAATCCTTTATATGAACTCCCTACAACTTGAGGCTTGCGTTTCCCAAGAAGTTTAGATCCAAAACTTGCGGCTTTGTCTCTGTTGACAGAAGGAACTGTTGGTTTCAATAACTTAAGAAGAAAGCCAATACAAGATGGTGTATCCAGCAAATTATCATCTTGAACCTGAAATACATTAAATAAAAAAGTTATTTAAGTTGATCAGCCAAACTATGATGCTGAGTATGAAGATACACAATTCAATTAGTAGGACATAAGCAAGTCAGCATTGAAGCATACAGATAAGCATGAGAAATGCATGAAGTGTAATCCACAGATGAAAGTCAATATTTATACACATCTTCACCTATACCAAATTTCAACACAAAACCCTTCCAAATTAAAATATAAATTGAAAGGAGCTGAGTACGTCTTAAACTGCTAAGAGATAACATGATAAGAGACAGATATATACTCTTTTAAGTGATAGATGAGTAATTGGATGAAAAACATCATTAAAAGTAACTATTAATGGAAGTGACTCTTTTAATTAAATCATCAACAACTTCCACCTACAGGACCAGGCTCAAAAGAGAAATGCAAATGTTGAATCATAAAGATAATATTAAGAGTGTGCTCTATATCAGTTTGAATAATTCAATATCTACTGGGTTTAAATATCTTATGCTTTAGAATATAATTGGTCTGTGATGCATTCAATTTAAAGTTCTCTTCAAGTCACTTTTCGTATATAGAGTTTACATCCTATGAGTGATGCCAATCTAGTGAGAAATAGGCAAGCAAGTAAAGGTGTAGGACCTAGTTGACAAATAGCAAATAACTTCTAGAAATTCACTTTACCATTATCTCTGGGACATCAATGTTGAATGACATGTAGCATGCAAGTCGACAAATAAACAAGAAACCTCAGGTAATAAATGATTTTCTAAAGTGAAAAACACATTGATAAAAGGCTTATTATTTTGTGTCATGTAGAACGGATGATAAAAAATCATAGGCACAATATGCTGAAAAACTACTAACGTATACAAGGAACTTACATCACTTGCCAAGACGTAGAACAGAGCAGCAGCAGCAACTGTACTTGGAGAATCATCTAAATTTAGACCCAAAATGGCATCAATTATTCTCTTGGCCATCCTGTAAGGCGTTCAAAAATCTAAGCATGTCAAACTATGCATGCTGCAAACAGATGATAGAGACGGAACCAACAAAGTTTTTTGAAGTTATTATAATGGCGACTGCGTCGATGTTCAACATTTCAATCCGAAAACTACTTTCTTGAAACACAACTAAAACGACAACGGGGTAAATATAAAAAGGCATCTCATTTACGCACCCCTGCACCCGGAGAAGTCGCCTTTGCTGCGCAGTCTCGCAGGCTGACAGCAATGACAGCAAGCTCGCACGCTGGACCCTCACCGGATGGCCTGGCCGCAAACCATCCAACGCGAAGTTCACCTCGTCGACGTGCTCCATCATCTCCCCGAACTCCTGCGCCTCCATCAGCGTCGCCGTCGTCACCGCCGACGCCAGATCCCTCTCTGCCCCGCGCCTTCCCGTCCTGGTACCGTCCGATCCGTGCGGCTCGTTCGGCGGTCCGAGGGACGGGGAAAAGAGGGAAGGGGCGAGGGTCGGGGGGTCGTCGGGGAGGTCGAAGGGGTTCAGGGACCAAGGGGAGGAGGAATCTTGAGAGGAGAATGCAGCGTGAGCGTGGGCGTGGCGGCCATGGGAGCTGTCCTGGGAGAAGGGAAGGTCGAGAAGCTCTCCGGCGGCGGAATCGGGTTCCCCGTCGGCGTCGGATGAGTCGAGGAGGATGGGGTCGGAGGAGGTGCGGCCGGCGCCGCAGCGGGCGGCTCTCCGGGCGTAAGTGCGCACGATCATCGCCTTCTTGCGGGGCTGCTTGAGAGACGGGGCTTCGAATCCCTTCTTGCTCTGACCGAGGAAGAATTAGGGTCGGGCGGTAACCGGAACCCGGATTCCACAGGAACGAGGAGTGGCATTAATATTGCAGTCACAAAGGATGCGTGGAAGATCTGGGGGTATAGTCACCGCCCGGTGCGAACGTCTTGCGTACGTCCAGCATACCAGATCTGTGACCCTGGGCCCGATTGTACGCGCAAATCTTGATGCCGCTACCAAGTCATCCATCAGATCAAATCGCATCAGACCAGCAACATCAAGCTGATTCGATTTCGAATCCGGCCCGTAATTACTTTCGAGAGCAAGCCGTCTTTCTAATTTGAGACCAGTCAACATGAGCCCAATAGATTTGATTCATCGGTTCGATCTCGATTCGAGATTCGGATCTGCTTTCATAAATCGAGTTCTTGAGCCACATGCGACTAATCTACTCGTATATGCATTGGATATCTACTGCTTGCTGTTTCCATGCGGTTTTGTCGACAGTTATAAGTGCTTTAAAGGATCTTAATATCGGAGAAATAATTATTATTATTATTTGAATGGAAAGCTTGGGCCCCACCTAGATCGAGACAGATAGGAAACCACAAGACGCAAGTCACAGAAAAGTAGTGAAATCATAAGGATAGGATGGTTTTATTTGATAAATAAATAAATAAAATCAAAATTCCCTTCTGATAAACCGTGGCATATGAATCTGCCGGTCGAGTCAGCCGCGGAACTTTGAGGGATGATGAAGTGGCATCCAAATGGGCAAAGGCAGAAAAGAAATTCACCGTTCACGTGGCTAAGGGTGAAGACATGGACGGCCAGGATCACTTAGTCCCTTTAGGAATCTTTAGATTCGTATATTATACTCACCCATGAAATTTTGCATGACTCGGTCCGCCAGTGTGCGGATCCCCGACCTCAATGGAGGTTCCCATTTTGGTCTAACAGCCATCGGTTTGCACCTGCACCTTTCATCGAGTGACGAGGTAGGGTTTCCGAGTTCCTCCTCGGTGGCATCCAAGAACGGAAAGGGAAGCGGGGAAGAACACCAAGGGAACCCTCGAACCGCCGGCGGCCCACCTTCGGAATCGCAATCGGTTTCGACATGGCCGAGGCAGTAAACCCCCATACACGAATCCGAGATGCTCGGGGGGCGACGGACAGAACCACCCGCCCCATCCACCTCTCGAAGTAACAGGAGGAGATGGAGAGAGATTAAAATCCTAAGAACAGATATTATCTTCCATTTATAACTGTTTTCAGCTACCTGGAGAGGTCTGTCTGGTGAATTTTGTGTAATGAACATTGCATCCTTAATGTGCATTGCCTTGTCTGAATCTGTTATTGCTCGTCTTGAATGTAGATTCATGAAGATTGCATAATATGGAACCAGAAAGGTGAATGGTATGCCAATATCTTTAATGGAAAATAAATTAAAAAATGATGTGCATGTCTTCATAGGTGAATATATCTGTTTGAACTCTTTTTTTACTTCAAAACTGACTAGTATCTATTATGCATAACATCTTCTTGTACCTATATACTGAGTTTGAACATCCAACATGTTCTGTTGTATGATTAATACTTGTTTGTGGTTCCTTCTGGTTTTCAAAAGAAAACTTACTTCACTGGTGTTCCCAATAATTAGATTATAATGTAAGCTGTTAATCTGTACATCAAGAAAGCATGGCCACTTAATGATCCTCTTGTTGGGCACGGCTGGATGTGCATAATTCATGTGTTGTTCTGCATTTATACTCGTATGTGTAAAGTTCTATCTTTATGTGCACCGCACACAACTTAGCTTAGGGTAAGCCTTACAGAGTTGACATTCATATGTTGTTAATTGCAATTTCTAGTTTACGTGTCTAATGTTTCATTTGTTCTGTTTTCATGCACTTGTAGACTGCTGTTATTCCGATTCGTGCAAAAGAGCTAGGTGAAAAAGGGCTGCACCTGGTGGCTATGGCTTCTAGAAAGAACCCTATGTCATGTGCCTGTTTATGGGGGTTTATTGTGCAGTCACGGTTGTACGAGTCTTCTGTTATGATGCTGAACCTGAGATGCCTTGGCATTGTGTTTGATCTTGATGAAACACTTACAGTTGCTAATACCATGTGGTCATTCAAGGACCAGGATCAGTGCTCTTCAATGAAAAATAAGTAATGAAACAGATCCTCCGCACATTACCAGCATGTTAGCAGAGATTAAACATTCCCAAGATGATAAATTGATCATGAAACAATATGCAGACAGTGACCAGGTTGTTGATAATGGTAAGGTGTTCAAGGTTCAGTCAGAGGTGGTCCTACCTTTGTCTGATAGCCATCAATTGATCACACGATCAGTAATAAGGTTACAAGCAAAATACCATCATTCTGACATGTGTAAATCCATCGGTATGTTGTTTGCCTTGTTTTTTGCTGCAAGTTATAACCAATAACCGGTGTGTTCCTTTCCCTTGTTTTCCCTGCATAGAAGCTTCATATCTCACTTCTATGCTATTTTTCTGCCAGATGTCTGGCAAGAACATGATTAAGATTACAAATAATTTATGGTAGCTACTAAAGTTCTGTGGAAGTGTAATTTGCTTTTGAAACATTTATAAATGCTTGTCAACTTTGGAGCTTTGTGATTATAAATGTCAACATGTCTACTCCACTAGGTTGTTAAATTTTGATGCTTTAGTTACTCTTAATTTCTATTGTTACTCTTAATTTCTATTACTTTACACCACAGAGAATTCAGTAATGCCATTTTTCTCTATACAAACTAAAATTCTTCTTCTGAATGAAGTTCCTTTCTTGTTTTGTCTTAATTATTATTAACAATATTGAATTAATGTGGATAAAATTTTATTCATCTTTAGATGCGAGATACAAGTGTTCTTGTACGATTAAGGTTTGCATGGGAGGACCTAAGGAGCTATCTAACAGCAAGAGGTTGCAAGAGGTATATGTTTGCGCAATGTCTGAAAGAGATTATGCCTTTGAAATGTGGAGGCTTTTGGATCTAGAGTCAAGCTTGATCAACTCGTTGAAACTTCTTGACCGCATAGTGTGTGTTAAATCAGGTATGTCATATATTTATCTTTCTGCTATATGTTGCATGATATAATTTATTGGTATGTTTTAAATATCTCGACAATGCTTCTCTAATGCTTAAGTCAATAAATGATCAGGATGATTCGAATAGTTTTTTTGGATAAAAACTTGTGTTGGAAACGTACTTGGGAAGCCTTTTTATAGTAGGCCTTGACTGTCATTACCTTCGCAAAAGACGTTGACCATAAAGCATGTGGTGAGCCTTTCTTGGACTTAATTCTAATTGTGGTGCGTTGAATCCAGGACATGGTAATGTTTGACCCATTATCCCATCCGATGCTAGTGGACGGTGGCGAGATGACAGTTACCTTGCGCTAAGATGCCAACCACCTGACGTTAAGGTGTCGGCCACCTGGCACCGAGGTGTTGGCCACCAGGCTCCTAGGTGTTAGGTGTTAGCCACATGGTGCTAAGGTGTCAGCCACCAAGCTCCTAGGTGTCGACTGCTTGATGCTGAGGTGTCGGCCATGTCACCATGCCTCTAACACTTGCCCCCCATTTCTTGGCTTGTTGAGCACAGTGAAGTCGGGTTAAGAAGTGTCCTTTGACAGGTTACCGACAATATGACATCGAGGTCGTATTGGATTCTGTATGTGTTCGATTGCTTCAGTTGTTTGCCACTTTGCCCTTTTATTACGCCTACAGATTGGTTTATCTGTGTAGGTCATCGAAATGTGCTATGAGCTGATTCGGCCTTATGTGTCGTCGAAGTGTGTTATAGGTCAATTCAGCCTCGTGTGTCATCAGATTGTGTTAGGGTTGATTTGGCCTCACGTGTCGTCGGAGTGTGCTATGGGTTGATTCAGTCTCGCACATTGTCATAGTGCACTATGGGCTGATTTGGCCTCATGTGTTGTCAAGCACATGCAACTGTACGTGTGAGGTCCCATTGTTGTGTCCATCGATGAGCATGTGACCTTGGTTGTTGCGTGTAACCTGGTAGGATCTATTTCTTAACATCCTGTCATAACGGGCCTAACACTAGGCTATGGCGCTCTATTGGCCACAAATGCTACGTGGGACCTCTATCACCCCCACTGCCTTCGAGTCAGCGTCGGAGAGGAGATGAGGTGACCACATCAATGGGTCAAGTTCCTCCTGTCCTAGCCATGGGGGAGCCCCTGAGGAGAGCCGAATATGATCGGTCCGAGGGGAGTCGGCATGAAGATCGTTTCCCCCAACAACGACAATAGCAACAGGCCCCACGATTCTCGCCATCGGCGGGCCCTTCGGCACCCCATGGCTATCTATTGGAGGTTTTAAGGGAGGCCGCCCAATGGAACCGAAGTATGTTGCACCCAGAGTTTGCCAAGGGCCTCTATGTAAAGCCAACTGAGGATCTAATGGTCGATGCGCACAAGCAGCTCATCATGTTAAGTGTTCAACCCGATGGCTTTTCTTTTTGTGTCCTTCTGATTCATTTCCTCTTACAAACTCATCACATCATGATGATGATGATCGATCAAGCTTGAGACTCAATTGCCATTGCTCATTTGATCAAGGAGAACGAAGAATTGAAGAAAGAGTCGGACGAGCTAAAGAATAAGGAAGCCGAGAGGGACCACTACTATGGCAAGTCGACCCAACTCTAGACTCGGGTTGATGAGCTCGGACACTAGATCGAGGCGATACGGGTCTTGGTCGTTGATCTCCGCAACCAAGTCGAAGTCTATAAGAGGTTGGTCGATGAGGTGAGGCTGACAGAGTCAGATTAGTGAGATGGCTTTGAAAGTCGAAGCTGAGGCTGATACACTAAAGGCTAAGGTCGGTGCCCTCCAACGTGTTGTGGAGGGGCTGACGAAGCAATTTGAGGAGGCTTGCTAATTGAAAATTGAGGCGAGAAGGGTTACTAAATACAAGGCCTCCCAGGGATTTGAGAAGGGGTTAACTCAAATTGGGGCTCAATGCATTTAACTTCGACTACAAACTCGTAATTTCCTGAGCGCGCTATGACCATCCTGATATTGCCCTCCCAAAAGACTCCATAGTTCCATGCCCAACAGATCATTAAGTATCCCTCATCGGTGCAGATGGAATTGGCGATCGTAGCTATGGATCTAGTGGAAGATGGTGATGTCGAGCCAGGTGAGGAGGTCGAGGGGGAACCTAGAGAGGCAGAGCCAATTGCTGAGGCTACTCCTCCCGACACTAAGGAGTCAACTGTGGAGCCTGAGGCTGCATCCCCACCCCTTGTCATGATCCCAATGGTCAATTGCCCCCCCCCCCCCCCCCCCCCGACTCCGAAATAAGACAGAGATCCTATCATAGGAGTCGAGCAGACTTGTTGTATGGTTTTGTTTCCTTTTGTTTTTGTTCATCTTTCTGTTAAGATGTTCCATTTTGATGCAAGGACTCCCAAGCATAATGTATATACTTTTATTAATTAAAGAAAACTTTTACAAAACCAGCTTGAATTTTCAATTGTGTGTACATTTGGACTTGTTCATGGATAACACTTCTTGAGATGGAAGGTATGCCAACTCCGAGGAACACCCAAGCCTCCCAAAGTTTATAGTCGGTAAGTCCCTGGTCGGACTTCTTCTAGGATGCAGTACGACTCTTTCGAGTTCGACGTGGGTTTCCTCCATCACTGACTTTCGTAGATCAAAGTCTCTTACTTTCAACCAACAATGTCGAACCTTTATATTGTATGACTTTGCCATGGACCATTTGTAAGCAAGGTTCTTCAAGTGGGACCTTGCTCTGACTTCATCGATCAGGTCTAGGTTTGTCTGAAGACCTAAGTCTGATAGCTCTCCATTGAAGGTTTGGGTTCGGACTATCAGCAGAATAAGCTTGGCTGAAACCACTGCTTTAGTTTTGTAGGCTAGGCCAAAAGGGGATTGTCCTGTTGAGACTTCTGGTGTGGTCCAATAGCTCCACAAGATACTCGAGAGTTTATCTACTCATGTGCCTTTAGCTTCGGTCACTCTCCTCTTTAGGCCCTCAAGAATGGCTCCATTAGTGACTTCAGTCTAGCTACCGAGCTAAATCTTAGCTTAATGCCAAAGGATTTGCAATATTCTTTGAACTTGGTGTTATTGAACTACATCCCTTTGTTGGTAATTATGATTCTTGGAACGTCAAATCGTAAGATTATGTTCTTCCAAATCAATCCTTCAACCATTTTTTTGAGATAGAGGCTAAGGGTTCGGTTTTGGCCCACGGTGAAATAACTAACTCCCATGATCAAAAACTTCCTTTGGCCTCAAGCTGGTGGGAATAGGCTCAAAATGTCCAACCCCCACTGGGCGAATGACCATGCCAAATCTGCAGGGGGTCAGAAATGTCACAGGGAGCCTATGGATTCAAGTATTACGCTGACATCTGTTGCAGCGTTACACATACTAAACAACATCTCATCTAAGGGTCGACTAGTAGTATCCCTATCGGAGGATTTTGAATGTGAGTAATCGGGCCCCAGTGTGTTCTCCATAGGTTCATGGATTTCAAAATGTACTCGAGCAACTTTTTCAGGGTGAAGACAGCGTAAAAGTGGTTGGGTTAACGATTGCCTATAAAGTACTCCATTTATTATACAATACCATGTTTGCTAGAGACCAAGGCCATTTGTTTCTTCAAGAAGTAATGTAGCCAAATCTGATTCAACTATCAAACGTGTGACTCTTATGTTGTGATGCCCACTGCATAAATTTTTTTCTGAATCCATAAATTGACTTAGTCTAGTTCTTCAAATTGTTTAAAACTCAATCCTGGAAGTTTCTGTAGATCAACCTTTAAAGCAATGTGATGCAATTTTTAGTGGATCTGTGTATTCAATATTCATAGTTTCTTCATTCTAAACAAAAAAAAATCGTGATCTCTAATAGTCTCTATTTTGGTTTCTACCCCATATTCTAAATTTCTAGACCTGTATTATGGTATAAACCTTTTGTTTGATACTATTTTGTTATTAAAATCACACAAACCAGTAATAAATAAAAACTGCAATTGCTTGATATCTTCGATTCCTTTTCTTTCATTCTCAGGTCACTATCGATAATGCCAAACAAGCATTTTAACAAAGAATTTTCATGGGTACCGAAGAGACTTCCATGAGGAGGATACTCCAAAACTGAAACTCCTGTGCCTTGATGACTACACTATAATCTGCCCTCCATGGTTCTGTTATGTATCAGAAGAGCAAGCCAGTTGGATTCTGGTAGGGAACTAAGAAAGATTGTTGACTCTTGATGCTGGAAAGGTTTTCAAAGGAGAAAGAGCTAAATCTTATCCATTTTCGGGCACAACCAGCAAATTATCTTCAGTAAATGAGCATTTGGTTGTACATATGTCATGGCACCACCTTGTTGCCTAATGATTGGGTGATTCCGTGAAGGAAATCAGTTACCTTCCCGGTCAAGAAGGTCATCTCCAATGCATTTGCCATTTGCTAAAAGCTGGTAAGTCGACTCGACTTGTCATTGCCAATTCCGTCACATGGCAGCTTCAGAAAGAAGGTAATAGCTTGAGTTGGTGCATGTTCTTGTAGTTCTTTGTGCGGTCAAGGATTACTCGACGTGATTGTGCTGTTGATCTTCACTCGAAGCAGCATGTTGATCTTCAATTGGCATGAAATTTTCAGGATGGATTGCTTCCTTTTGCTCCATAATCACCTTGGCGGACAGATGAACATTGTCTTGATATCTCGCAGTTGTGCATGGTTGAATATTAGATTCACTTGAAGCATCATGTCCATTTGCTCCATGATCAGTGTTGGGCACATCACTCTTGACATAACCTTACTGCTTATCATTCACTGCGAGGTAGCAACTCTGCAACCTGATCAACAAGGACAAATTGGCTCTGGTGGCTTCCGAGATGTGTAATCTGCTAGCCTGTGGCGGCTTTTCACCATCAGCAAACGATCAGCCTGTGGATTATAGATTTAAGTGATTACTTTTGCTGCTAAACTCACGGAGGGTTAGCTTTCTTTCGTCCTGTATAGAGACCATGGCAGGGCAATAGATGTTTAGCTGCTGGATATCTTATGCTGGAACAATTTGGTAGAAACATCAAAAGGTCAATGCAGCTGCATCCAAATCTCCCACCAAGCATTTATCACCAGTCAATCTACTTGTGGTTCACCCAAAGAAGGTCTCTTTTGTCTGTCAACTCATGGTTTATCGATGAGTCCTTCACAGGGACAGATCGACTGTGGCAGCTGCGGCCAGAGGAAGAATGAGGTGGTTGGCAATGCCGGCGATATGGCTTGTCCGATGTGGTGAGGTTTTGGACAACATGATCCACTCAGGTTCAGTGAGAAACAATGATCTTTATTGCTTTCCTAAATCTCCTTCCAGCGTCTGCTAATATGTGCAATTTTCTTGCAGCATTCACATTTTGTTTCTTTTGTACAGAATAAAATAAAAGAATGGTGGAGAGAGGTTTCACAAGAACACCGTAACCCTAAAACATGGTTGCGGTCATAAGAAAAAGGGAAAAAAAAGAAGAAGGAAGATTACCAAGGAGGACCGATCATCCACCATCTTTAGCTTCTGCTTTATTGTACACTTAAGAAGAATCCTTGCTGTGGTGAGATCTCTGAGTTGCTGGATTGGTACACTCTCTTGCCATTATATGTCACAGATCTCTGCCAAATATCCAACTATCTGTACACAAAACTACAGTGGAAGTAATGAGTATTGTTCCAAGGCTGCTGAACAAAAATCATGTCAGAAATTGAAAGCTGAAATTCTGGAAAGTTCTAATTTCGCCACATTGACTTGCAGTGACAATCACCAATCCCCAGGCTGATGTATTTTGCACCGGCATGCATCTGCCGAAAAGATCACCGTCACTCTGAGGGCTCTGCCTAAGGGTCATGAGCTCTTCGGGCCAAGTCGCAGAAACCCTATCAGAGGAGTGACTTGAATTTGGAGTGAGAATGTTGTTTTTCTGTTGACACCCAATGGTAAGGTAACCATGAGAAGATGAACGATGATGTCCATTGGCATCTGATTCCTCATTAAACACAAGCTGTTCACTGGAGTGAGCTCTGTTCATCCTTTCCGTTCCAGTGCTTGGCCAAGGAATAGCCATTGTGACACCCTGGCAGTGGAAATACTCGTAAGACCGCGTGACACTTGCAGGAGTTTTGCTGCGGCTTGGTTGCAACTGGTTATCATATCTCCATACATATACATGAGAATCCTCACTGGCACAGATAACATATTTGCCATTGGCAGTCCAGTAGGCTGAGATTTGGCTGCTTGTGTTGCGAAACCCTGAAAAAGAAAGAGAGGATATGATGAGTCTCTAATAACAATTTAAAGAGCAAAGGACAGATTTTTGCCAGTGGCAGTCAATAGAAATAGAGCATTGTCTAGATCAAATTGGAATTAATTTACTCCTGTATGCACAAAATGAACTCCTTGGATCACTGCTGTCTTTACCATACTGGACGAAGCCTATAATCGACAAATTTCAATGAGGTATGCAATTATGCACAAATTACAGAAACGAAAGCACCTGGATTTGGTTGCTAGTAATTTGATCTATGGATAATGTCATTGGAAAACAGAAAGAAAAGTTCTTCTGTGCTCTAGTGCAAGTGCATCCAAAGGACAAGGGATTAAGAATGTATGATCTTATCCATTTACGGTGTTCTTGCCTTAGAAGCAGGTGAAGCAGTAAAACGATCCTACAGAGCGATAATTGTTGTGCACATAAGTTCCACTCTCCAAAGTTGATAAAAATAGAATGCTGTGATATAAATGTAGGCCATACATGCTTCTAAAAGGGTCATAATTTGGAAATATCTACCTTTAAATTTGTGGATAAGTTCCTCATTAGCGATTATCCGGACTCGTGAATCCGCAGATGTAACTAGCACCTTTGAGGAGCCCCCTGGAGCAAACTGTTAATCAAGCTGGTGAGCTTAACAGTATCGATTACAATGGCATTTAAAAAGAAAGATGAGATGGGGGAGCTCATTACTATGGGAGCTCCAACCAAGGTGTTCAAAGAGGTTTGAAATGAATAATTATATATGTGTGTATGTATATGTGTATGTGTATGTGTATGTATATGTATACATATATATATATACATTTTATGATGAGGATATGCAGTGATGTGTATAAATTAATGAAGAAATTTATACAAATCAATAAAAGGATTGTTAATTAATGATAAAAAAACAGATTTATACTTGATATGATAGAACAAGGCTAAGCAAGGGGTGAGGATAAAGAGCCATGGTGACGAAGGAAGAGTGATAAACATAAGTTGATATTTTTTAAATTAAAGAAGAATACCCTCCTAAATTGGAATAATTATAATCCTAAAAACTAAATTATTGATGAAATGGTTCGATTTAGGTTCATTTCGAGTTCGGTTCTATTTTTCCATTCGATTTGAATAACGATACTCAAACTTAACACCTTAGAAGTAAAAAAAGAAAAAAAAAGGATAATGCAAATACCTGGAACCCAGTAATTTTCTTGTGTGCGGCCTTCTTTTTCTTGTTTTCTAGGTCGATTCGTCTTTTTTCGATAAGTCTGTTATCTGAACAAAAGAGATTTATATAAATAATAAGACCATCAAAAGGATTAAATACAAGAGATAGGGCAATCTTAAATAGGGTGTGATGTTGTGTGCTCCATACCAGATGTATCATACAAGTAGCAACTCCCCTTATGTGAACCAACCAGAGCAGCCTTCATGAATAACAAATAACACAATGAAATCTAAGTCGTCAACTCATCCACACTCATACAACAAGGTGGAACCTTTAGTGTCAAGTATGTTACCTGTCCATCAGGAGAGAAACAAGCAGCAGTGACCATCTCATGCAAATCATTCCAATCAACAACTTGAGGGTCAGGAATACTCCATATCCGGACCTTCTCATCCAGGGATCCACTGATGAAATACCTGTCATCAATAGGATTGAACTGGATGCAAGTCACTGCATCAACACAATTTAAGAAGAATCATGAAGACATTAGGTAGTCCAGGAAGCAAGCATACCCAAAAAAAAAAAAAAAAAACCAAAGTTACCATAGTCACTATGTGTGAATATTTTCAAACAGGAATTGCTAGACATGTGCCATAGTCGAACAGTCTTGTCCATTGAAGATGACAGAAGATACTGCAAAGCAAACAATTTAAAATAATGACATGATCAACACTTTAAAACTTTTTACTGAATGTAACCTCCCTAGTCAACATTAAAGCTATCTAGGTGATAAGTTCTGCAAGACTGTAAATTTCAAAACAGTCCTAAGTACAGCAAAAGTTTCCATATGATTCAAAAACTATAAATCCTATCAAAAGTACTACCGAGGGCAGGCTTGGTATAATGATAAAATTACTTCTTTATGGGTTTAGGAGACCCACGGAAACAACCTCTTGATGTTTAGAAATACCTACTGGCTATTAAAATATTGGTATGAGCTAGAAAAAAAACTTTTAATTCTTCCTATAGAGTGTGCAATTCTCAGCATAATATGACATTCCAGATAGCAAGAATGCTCTATACTTTTAGCTAATTCTTTGTTGTTGTGTATCTTCTACAAGAACTGTTTTAGAAATCTTAAAATGGTTGTGCAAGCAGATCTTAGCCCACAAAGAGAAAAAAGATAGTGCTAAGACAGGAAGAAGGAAGTGGCAAAGAGAAAACAAAAGATGACGACGAAGAACTGATTAGTAGAGGACATAAAAAAGAGACGAAAGAAGGAAAAGGACTAAGAAAAATTCAACCACGATAGGCATAGATGCAATGAAAAAGTAGGAAAATAAAATATTTTCCATGAAAATAAGTTTCTTGGACTATAAGCATAAAGAAAGATATTGAAGTAACATATGTTGTCTGTATAAAGATATGTTGAAAAGACACATAAAAGTGAAGACATTCTCGTTTAATATTTCTTTAGAAAAAATAAAAAGGAAAAGTTCACTTCTTGTAAATACATAAAACAAGCACAGTAAAAAGAATTTTCAAGAAAAAGATTTTTTTTGTAAAATATTTGGTGCAGCAAAAAACAGCCTCATTGCTTTGTTGTACCAAAAATTGAAAATGCATCAGTTGTATGAAAAAGATAACACCATGTTGTTCCATATATCCGCATACGGAAGAATTTTAATGGGTCTTGAAAGAGCACAGTTAACTTGAACTAGAAGGCCATAACCCTTTTGCCTGTGATTGCACACTAAAAAGCCAACCTATAATAATACCATTCAAGCTTAATGTGAAAGCTAAATTTGTTTAGCTGAAAGCATTTTGCTATTGTAGAAATCTAGCATAATTACGCAGCCGAAAGAAACAAATCACATCTGTTCCTAGCAATTTGTTGAAGTCTGTTAGGATGATTCCTCTCAGCTATACATCGCTTTGATGCTTAAAATTCTGACCTGCACAATAGTACATGCTTGAAATATCCTAATTTTCTGAGAGAAACTTCATGGGTATATATATGCATTTCCCTCTAACTTTTCATTGTTTTCTAATTCCTAATGGTTCCATCAAGTTTCATGTTCTCATTCCATCAAACATAAACCCCTCAAAGTCCAGATATGTTTCTTTTGCTACCAAAGCCAATTATTCGGAGCACTGATATCCATTTTTAACGATTTAGGTTCAATTCCATTTCTTAACTCCATTTAGGTTGCATGTATCCAGAAAGACAGGACAGTATGATTTGATTCTTCATATTGCTCAAATCTAAGAATTGCAACTTTTGCTTCTATCATGGCATTTAAATACTGGAAATCACTCAAAATTATAGCATAACTATATTTACCTGTGATTTTGACCAAGAGAGATCAAGGACATCATCAGCATGGCCTCGGAAAGAACACACTGGTTTCTCCGACAAAGCAAACACAAGCTCCGGCATCATAACAGGGTCGGAGCTAACCGATTTCCGACCACCATGGAACTTTGCTATTATCTTCTTATCCCAGTGGCTCCCTTCAGCACCGGGCAACACTGATGTTGGATCTGGTGGACGATTACAGATTGACAAAGCAAAGGGTTTAGAATTCCCATTCTCCTCTGCCACTCTCAACGAGTCCCCCTTCGTATTGATCTCAGAAACTCCCCACACATGGATGTCACAGTCCTCTCCTGCACTAGCCAAGTACCGGCCATCCAAGCTGAACTTGATGCTCCAGATGGAACCATTATGCGCCTGAATCGCCTGACTCATGTACAGACCGCTGAGCTCCTTGTGGGACTTCCCGTACTGCCAAACCTTGACACGAAGGTCGAGACCATGCGAACCGTCCTGGCTGTGATCGGTAGCAGAGCTCGACCTTCTCCCTCCATTCTCAGACGATGTATCCTTCTCGTCGCCACTCCGACGGTCCTGATGGTGCCTTCTGGCAATTGTAGCTCCTGCCACGTTGCTGATGCGCCTGAGCCAACTTCCTATTTTCTTCGACCGCGTCCCTACCTTGGAGGCTCCATCGGCTCGCGGCCCGCCGCCAGACCCACGGTGCTGCCCGGTCGCCTCAACCTTCTGCCGCCTCATCAGTTCTTGAACGATGGGCGATCCTTCGACGCACATCTCAAACTCCTCCATCGTGAGCTGCCGGCCCGTCCCGACCTCCCTCAACTTGTTCCACATCCCATCCTGCCCAAACTCCTCCACCACGAACTCCCTCCCGTTGTCAAGATTCTTGATCAAGCACCTGTGGTCGTCGCCGCCGGAGAGCCTGACATTCACTGCGGACAAGGGCCGAGATCTCGAGGAGAGGGGGAGCTTGCGCGAGGCCAGCAGATTGATCGATCTCTGATGCGGCTGTTGGCGGGGGAGGTGCGGAGGGTCGGGTGTATCAACAGAGGAACAGTGTACGGGACCGTCGGAGGCGGCGGCGGGGCGGGCAAGGGCGGCGTCGCCGGCGAGGCCGAGGCGCTGGAGGAGGAGGCGGCGGCGTTCCGCGACTGAGGCGGGCTCGGAGGTCCAGACGTCGAGCGAGGGTAACAAGGACGGCGGGGGAGGGGAGGGACGGCGGGAACGGACTTCGTCAGCGTCGTCGTCGGAGGCGGAGGTGGAGGAGCAGGACGAGGAAAGGATCCGGTCCAAGGACTCGTAGAACTCCTCTTCTTCCTCTTCCTCTTCCTCTTCCTCTACCTCCTCCGCCACCGCGTGGTTGTCCGTCATACCGGCATTCCAGGTGGCGATAACGCCGCGACGCTCCAAGCGGTTTGGCCTCCGCGGAGTTATATAGAGAAGAGAAACGGGTCGACGTCGTCGCCAAATATATTAGTATTTAATATTATATCATTTTTAAATAAATCAATCAAAAATATTTTAATATTATTACAATTTTAAATAAGTTAATTAAACGAATCATATATACAATTATAAATCCTAATATTTTCCTTGGAATTTTATTAATGTCATAAATAATTTTTTTTCGGATTGTTCGGATAGGTTTCGATATGTCAAAATTTTAAGTGATATATTTATTATATGTATCCTCTAAAAAAGAAATTATGACATAGTAAGAGTGTTGTATATTTTTTATTATTTTTAAATATTTATTTAGATGTTAAATAAATAAATAAAAAAAAACACAAATAATGCCAAAGAAATGTGGCCACCTCTCTGTTTCTCATCATCTCCACCTACAATGTTGCTGATATTTTATAGAGACAAAGAAAAAAAAGAACAGTGATAATCCCATGTTATAAGATTGGATTTGCTTGATTTAACCTATTAATATGACAACTACTAAACACTCATGGATTGATCTTGCCGGATTTGGTGGTACATTTGCTCTGGTTGATGGCTTTGCACAAACTCCTCGGATCGAACTATCTTATTCACAGAACAGAGTTTTCACTATAGATAAAGAGTTAAACCATGACAAACACTTATGATTGATCAATTAGCATCTTGTAAAGTTGAGGAAGGTGTGAGTAACTTTAATAGAAAAGTGAAGGCAGAGACAAAAAAAGGTTTACAGTAAAAAGAATCAAAATTTGTGAGATGTGATATCAGAGTTGATTAGATGATGATGGTCTCTGATCATGAGGGATATGTCCATCATACTTCTTCAATCATTTAGTCTTGTCATGATCAACATGAGCATGAACAATGTGATTTATTATTATTGCTTTTATTATCATAGGTTGAAATTTCACAAAGTGTTGTTGTATTTAGTTGGTTTATTATGTTAAGTTGGACTGATACATGAAAATGCTCTGTTTTTATTGTTCTCTTGAGTGTCTGCAGTAAAATGATGCCACTTGCATTCCATTGCTTGTCAAACAAGTAAGCATGACAAGAAGCTAAACTTGGGTTGTAAATTGCACCAAAAAGCCTATAAATTTGTGTTGGAATTTGACCTCACTGCATTAGGTAGCTATCTCTTCCTTGCAGCCGATAAGAGTGGGGCAAAGCTTACAAGGAGGAAGACAACTAATTTAGTAGTGTGATACTGCAGCTACCACTGACCAGCATTTATGTTCATTGGCAGAGGCAAAGAGGCTACTGTTCCTAGTTGTGAGATCGAGTGTGGCACAGTGGGGGGAAGAAGACAAGAAGCAAAAGCGTTTTTGATCCATGGTTACTTCAGATCTTAATGAATATAAATATATTCGATTGTGAAATTAGATGCTACTCAGGAATACTCAGTGGGACCTTTCTTTTGCTGATGAATAGAAAGCAATCACAAATGCAACTCATCATTCTTCCTTGTTCCTCCCAAAAGTTGGTGCTGCATGTGGTGCCCAAGCTGCATGATGAGAAAAAAGAGGGAAAAGAGACTTGTGCTTGGGAACAGAGGAGAGAACAGAGGTCATCCACTGCAGACCACAGTTTCTAGGTGTCCCTCCACCGTGCACCACCACCTCCACTGTTCTTTCTTGGAGTGACAGAACAGCATCCAGCTGGATTTAAAGAGAAAAGAAGGAAGATGAAGGCATTCCATGATGAAAAGGTGATCATGGAGTGTGGAGCTTCTTTTTGTAATCATGCAAAATGGTTCGAGGAAGTGAAACATGGAAAGAGAGACGCACTTGTTGAACTCAAAACCTCACAAGCTGATCTTGTTATGCCCCGGTAATAGGTTTATGTTCATGAGTTAGCATTGGTAAATGGATCGATACATGTTGTTCCTATGAACATGGGCCAGTGCATGACATTGTGACAGTCGATGGCCAGAACTACCTCACCTGATCTATGCCAAGCTGTTGATGGTGAGGTTTCATAGTTGTCTTTTTTTAGTGTACAGAAAAAAGTAGTACAGAGGTCAGAGGTGAACTTTGCAGGGAGAGATGTATGAAAATAGTTGGAAACCTAGGAAGATATGAATGCTACTGAGTTGGCTGAACCATTTCCACTGAGCTGCTGGTGAATGGCAGCTTCTAGCTTCTGCTGGGATCCATTATGGATCTCATGTGGAGCCACATGATCTGATATTTGTATAGAAACTCATGTTTAAACCGAGACAGATGTTGCAGAGAGAATCTATAGTTGGTATATTAATGTCCAGTGACAATCAAAATTAACCTTCAGAGATTTTGACCAGTGTTCCTCATTTTTCCACCAGTTTCAGAAGCTATTGGTGCCTTTGTTGGAAATGATGTGGATTGATGAGTTTGTTCTCTGTTGTTTGTCCCTTCACTGCAAGCTTGAGCCCACATCTTGCTGCAGCAAAGCTTGCATGCATCATTTTTTACAGGACAGAGAGTCACCATCTCCATCCATGTTCTTGAGGGTGCCAGCCAACTCCTGCATCTGACCTGCACTCATCATTCCTGTGCCACCTACCTGCAAGTTAGAGAAAGCATGTCAACTTCCTTGACTTCCTCACTTTGGCCATGTCTTTGACTTGCTTGACTTCTTCTTTTACATGGTCCTCGGTGAGAGATAATTCCCATAAACCAAAAAAAGCACTAAGAGCATTAGTCAGAAGAGTCAGCTCCACCATTCTCAGCATCCAAATCTCCAACAGAGATGTGGAATTACTTGATAATTTGGTTTTATCTGCATAAACCTGACTGCAACCAGATTCATAAGGCCCGCAGGAACATTGTTTTCTGAAGTCAGTTCTTTAGCTGTTGCTTCCTACAATCTTTCCAGCATTTTACTGTGAAGAAACGATGCTGGAGAAAATCTCATCTCTTGGTTGGAAAAAAAGAGCAAAAAGAAAAGGATTCGATGCTAGATGTTGCCTTCTGCAATGATTGCATCTTGTAGAACAGCAATCCGGCATCAGACATGGGATTCTGAAGTCGAGGAACAGAGGCTGAGGCCATGTTACCGGTTTCTGCTCCAAGCACTCGCAAACTTTGTCCACAGTGAGGTCCCCTGTCGGCCATGATCATGTTTTGGAGGAGCTGCTTCTAAGATGCTACTGCTCTCCTCATGTTACAAGAACTGATTGAAAGTGCTGTTTTCAACAGCTCAGAACTCTGGAAGTCCACAGGCCGACAAATCACGCGCCTAAGAAAGCGACTAATCTTGAAATCTGACAGCATAACTGCAGCAAAATCATGTGCTTAAGAATTAATCATGTGATAGAAATATGGATTGGATATGGGTGGCTAGCATAAAAACTATACTCATGTTATTGTTGTGCCAAAAAAAAAATTTAATGTCAAAAAATAAAATCTAATAATTATAGATGGAAGATTACATGTGTGTATCTTTGAATGCCATTCAGAATCTTTTTTTTAATCCAATATATATATATATATATATATATAGTTTCTAGAAGGAAAGTCTAAAATAAGTAATTAAGGAAGCCATTCTAGTTAAGATATCTCTCAAGAAATTTTATTATGAATGGACTTTTGTTTTATTGGCTGATACGGATGATCAGAATCTAATCAGATCTATAATATATTATATCCAAATTATATTAATATTCATGTCTAATATTTTAAGTTTTACAGTCATATTAGGAATGTAATATTGAATCCCTCGAATGCTATCATACTAATATGTCAGTCAATGATTTGTATACTCAAACTTATTTTTAATAATAATAAATAATAATTATTGAATATTAATCAACATAAAAGAAAACTCGTATAATGACTCTAATCATGATAAAATATAAATCATATATTTTTATAAAAAAATAAATATTATTTTATAATTGTAAATATGTGATTCTATATAAATATCTAAAACAATAATTAAATTGAAGTATCGTAAATAAAATTTTACCAATATATCATACGAGAAAACAATGAAAGAAATACAATAATTTATATTTTTAATTTTATAAATAACCTAAATTGGTCAATTCAAATTGGACTAGACTAATTAGTCTAGATTAGACACAATAGCCAAACCAATTAAACTAATAAAAGTTAGACTCAATCAAAATCTAATTTAGAAATAAATTGATAAAAAAAATGGCTAAAATTGGGCTTGAATCAAAATTTGATTAAAGTATGTCAAATAAGTCAAAAATATTTATTTTTAAAAAATTATAATTTTATCAGAATATATATTAAAATATCTAATTTGTAAAGGATAAAATTATCAAAAGAGATATTGACTAGAATTAATATGTTTGAAGAGCGCCTTTTATTTTATTGGGTTAAAAACCCTAATCCCTTGTTCATCATCGTTATATTGGCAGCCACTCAATCACCTCATCTAGGAAATAGGTGAGTAGAAACCCGAGAATGATAATGCATATGATCAACTTTACAAGATAGGGATACTATCTAGATGGATTGTCTAAGCATCATACAATCAAAATCAGATAATAATTTTTTTGCAAGCTAATGATACTAATAAATATATTTAAATATAAAAAAAATATAATATATTATGATCTAAGGTATTTGATTTCAAAATAGTAAGCGATACCGTGAGCATAAAAACTATAATCATATTATATTACGTAGAAAAGTCTTTAATGTCAAGAATTAAAATCTAATAAGTTTAGATCGAAGATTATATATGTGTACCTTAAACTATTATTTCAAAAATATTTCTTTGATCAAAAATATATTTCGTAATCCGATCCATAATATACAATTAGCGATGAAATATGAACTAAATATGAACTAAAGGAAGATGAGAATAAATTATAATCGACTATAAATAATTTTTTTTATGTTTATAGATAACTGTAATCATATTCTAATAAGATCTATGATATATCTTATCTAATTAAATAAGACCATAATCTAAATCTAACAACTTGAGCCAAACTCTTAAAAAAAAAAAAAACTTTGATCATTTGGATTATTTCTCTAAAAAATATTTGAATATATGTGTATATATTTTTTAGCTTAGGAGTTCATCTGTTCTCAGGAATCAGTTTGAGAGAAAAGAAAGCTGCATCCATGTTATCACCATCTTTTCATCCATGCTTTTGTTGGAAGATCCATGGAAAAAGAGAGATGGATTGTTTACACCTCAACAGGTTTGTGGTTTCTTTATGTGATCAAACATTTAGCTTTCCATCCCTAATTATTGTCCAAATGCTCCTATGAAAGCAGAAAATGCCTGAACAAGAGGCATCTTCTTTGTTCTCCTTGTTTTTAGGAAACTGTTCTCCTGCACCTCAGCATCTTCCCCACAGCATTTCAATTCTGTCCAAAACCAAACGGAGCATAACTTCCTTTCCAAACCCCAATCATCGATAGCACAGAACTTTAGTTAACAGTACAGACTCTGTTCTCAGCTGGACATGTGATGAGCATTGTTTTCATGAGCACAGACAAGTCTACTCCTCAGACAATCCAAGGCAGAATGGGGTGATGTGGGTTGCGTTGATTGGAAATAAATGATTGATGAAGGCCTGCAAAAGATGAATCAGAATGATCCAGGACAAAGGTGTGCTGGTGAACCAGAAAGATGATACTGATGGGTAGCTCGATCTGTCCTCCAAAGTTCCATCTTTGGAGGCCATTGTGTGCTTCCACAAGTCCTATCAGAGGTGTTCATGTAGGAGGGCTGCTCTGTCTGTTCATCTGTGATGAAGAAACTGGAGATTAATGGCTACTTGGGGCAGTGGAATTGCCATGGTGTTTATAGACAGGCAACCATATAATATTAGTGTTTGTTCACCAATCAAATAAACTACTCCAGAAAGCAAATCATTTGTTTTGGTCGAGAGAGACTAATGAAAATTATAGATGGCTAGCATATAGAATTTATTATGATTTTTAATCAGATGAGTCCTAATCAATAGTGTATTCAAGTCTTGAAAGCAAAATAGAATCAAACTAATCTACAACTAATTCGGTCTAAATTAGTTCATCAATAGCTCAGTTAATCAATTTGGATCGAAATAAATCGATTTTTAATTTAAAATATTAATCCGTACACTACCTTATGTTCTTAATCAGGATAATTTTTTTAATCACTATCTTGATTTCCATTCTCCTCAATCAATATGAGATTAAATTATCTTATCAGTGCTCCCGAAGTGTAGATCTCGAGCCCTCTTTCTAGTGCTAATCTGATAAAGGATCGTATTATCACGGACTTAACTGATTTTGCTTAAGTCGTGCGGCACCTTTGTGTGTTCCTCCGCAAAGATCAGCCTCCCCAAAGCCTCCCATGATTCTTTAGGACCTATAAAAGAAAAAACGGGTTAGATAAAACGTCTCACTAGGGATTCACAAGCAAACATTTCAAAAAACACTTTATAGACAATATCTTTTACAACAAAGGGTTAAAATGGTCCACTATAGACTGAATATCTCTCATAATCGAATATCTATCACAAGTACATATATGATACGACCTTTATTTATAAGCCTAAGAAGACCACAAAACCTAACTAAAATGAAGTTGTTAAGCCTTCAACCATTCTTCTACATGCTGTGCACAGTATAAACAAACAGAAACACACGAATATACATAAGTACTACATCAAACATCATGTTTAGAACTTTGTCCGTGATAATATTACCGATCGACCAAATGGTTCGATGTAAAGAAGCCAATCCAATAGACTTATTGAACGTTCCCATCGGTATGCATCCAAGCAGGAATTGAACCTACGAATTTGCCAATTATGAATTGGGCCCCTTTAACCATTCGGCCATGGATGCTTAACAGAGATCATCGTATATCGTAAATAATATCGTAAATAAGTATATCGTATAAATAAGTATATCGTAAATAAGTATATCGTATAAATAAGTGAGGCTGTGGAATGAATCTTAGACCAATTCATATTATTTATAAAAATATAAATATTAAAATTAACTTGATTGGATTGAAATTTTTTAAATTAAAATTAATTTAATTCCATCCGAATCAATTAATTGAATAAAAAATCCCTCAAATCAAAACTATTTATAGCCTTTCATTCAGATGACCGATTCAAATCGAATGGATTTATGTTGCGTCAGTTTAAAGAACCATAAAATTCTTACATGACAGCTGCAAATTGTTGGTTTAAACTTACGTTATGAAAATATCTCTATAAAAAATTATTAGATTTAGAGTTCATTCATTGTCTTTTCATGAACTCATTAAAAGAACAAATATTCTAAATTATGCTAACAGCTTAATTTATATTAGGCATTTTGGTTAGAAAAGAAACAGACTCATATCGGACGTGTAAAACAAATTGAATGGATTTATAGTCGTTAGATACGTAAACTATGGTTACTTAGAATTTAAGTAATAAATGAGTTAATTATCATACAGTATATATTTATTTTAATTTATATCATTTATTAATTTATTTTAGGAAATGTAAAAATAAGTGAGTAAGTACGGATCACATCTGTCCGCGTTAATGTCAACCTCGAACCCCCAAATCCTCGATCTCATCCTCCATTCTGCGTCGTCTTCTTCTTCTTCGTCGCGAAGTAAACTCCAAGTACGACGCGATCGGTGAGAGAGAGAGAGAGAGAGAGAGGCGAGCGCAACGATGTCGTACGCGACGGGGGTGAACGTGATGCTGGCGGTGCAGGAGAAGAAGACGGTCGCCGTCGACCTATACAGGCCGCTCCGCCAGTACATCGCCGTCACCTACGGCGAGCAGGAGGCGCAAGCGGTGGAGGATGACCTCGACGCGGTGCGCCAGCTCCGCCTCGATCTCGAGAAGCCCCCCAACGCCGCAGCATCTCCCAGCCTCCGCCGTGACAATCTCCTGTCCTACTACCGCGCCCTCGCCGTCATCGAGCCCCGTTTCCCTATCTCCCCCGATCGTGGCCACGTCCATACCCTCACCTTCACCTGGTTCGACGCCTTCAAGCCCGCCAAGAAGGCCGCCCAAACGTCCATCCACCTCGAGAAGGCCGCTGTCCTCTTCAACCTTGGAGCCGTACACAGCCAGATCGCCCTCTCCGCCGACCGCGCCGACGCCGCAGGCCTCAAGCAGGCCTGCAACGCCTTCCAGACCGCTGCCGGGGCGTTTGCCTACCTCCGGGATAATGCTGCTGGCAGGGCTACTACTGCCGGCGGAGCCACCGTCGATCTCTCTGTCGAGTGTGCCGGGATGCTGGAGAAGCTCATGCTGGCGCAGGCCCAAGAGTGCTTCTTCGAGAAGGTCATCGGGGATGCGAAGCCCCCTGCTCTCTGCTCCAAGGTCGCCCGCCAGGTGATTGAAACCTTTGGGTTTCCCTGTGCTTTGATCTCGAGTTCATATACTTTGGATTCTTCTTTGATGATGCCTTCTTTAGTTGATCCTGTAGGTGTAGCTTTTTTCCTAAACTTCAAGACTCACCTTGTAGGAAATTCTTTATGCTGAATTTGGAATTTAATCTAATATTGGAAACACACTATGACTCGTTGTTTGCTTTTCTTAATTGCGTTTCACTCTAATTCATGTAGGTAAAGCTTTATAGAGATTAAATTTACTGAAATAGGATGATATTGTCGAGTTCTTGATTTTCATGAAGATGTTCAAAGATGGTTAATGTGATGTTTGTAGAAGTTGGTTTTTTAAAACTGAATTTTGAATATTATAAGCTAGTGTGCAAATTATGATGATATTTTTTGTAAATTAAGGTCACCAGACGCCATTGTAGGCAAATCAAGAATGTACCATGGGAGTTAAGTTATTTGGGCTTTTCTTAGTGGCACTCAAAGGTTGGATTCTGTGGCCGTGTTCATTATTACTTGTGGCTCTTTTTCAGCAAGATTTATATCTATCCTTCTGTGTTAAAAATATTGTTTTATTTATTACCCTAAAATAATTCTGGTCTTGTCTGTGATACCATTGATTTTTAGAAATTTCAATAAACTCTAATTTCGTAGAAACTTTTCCACGCTGCAGGTTGGCCTCTACTATGAGGAAGCCTATGCAGTTCTGAATGCTCCACCACTCAACCAGCACTTTGAACGTACTTGGATATCTCATGTGCAACTTAAGGCAGCCCAATTTTATGCAGAGGCTTGCTATAGATACTCCTTGGATCTTCATGAGAAGGAGGAAATTGCCGAAGAGATTTGTAGGCTGAGGATTGGGATAAGTGCCCTTGCCGATGCAAAGAAATCTGCCAGGGGTGTTGCTCAACCTCTGCTTGATGCTGTTAACAAACTAGAAACTAATATGAACCAGAACCTGGAGACAGCTACGAAGGAAAATGATCGGGTCTATCTCATGCGGATTCCAGCAGCAAGTTCTTTGACTGCTCTGCCTGCAGCCTCTCTTGTGAAGCCTACATCAATGGCTGAAGTTCTAGATGCTAGCAAGGAGAGTCTGTTCTCAAGGCTTGTTCCAGACAGCAGCACAAAGGCTCTATCCAGATATACAGATATGGTCGACGACATCATTCGTACACAAGCAGAAAAGTTGCAGCAAGGAAGTGAGATAACAAGAGTTAAGCTCAAAGAGATGGACCTACCTGATTCTATCTTAGCATTGGAAGGTAACTTTAGTTTGCCCTTGGATCTCAAGGAGGATGTTGAAGTGGTCCAGATAAGTGGTGGCCCTTCTGGGCTGGAACCTGAGCTTCAGCAACTCAAAGACTTAAGGAGAGTCAATCAGGAGCTCTTGGTCCAGACCGAAGAGTTACTAAAGAAGGAAGCAGATGAGGATGCACAATTCCGAACTCAATTTGGGACAAGGTGGACCAGAACTCAGTCGAGCGTGCTGACAAAGAACCTGCAGGATAGATTGAATAAGTTTGCTGCAAATCTTAAACAAGCTGCTGATAGTGATGCAAGGATAGAACGGGCTATGAGAGACAATTTCAACCTGATGGCAATGCTTGATCACAGGCCGGTAGGTTTGTCATTCTAAAAATGTGTATCATTTTTTGTTCAAAACTTGTTTACTTTTAAATCAATGAATTATAGGCATGGGCAAGATCTTTTCAACAGACAGAACCAAAATGATGACCTTCTACTGTTTTTATTGTGATTGCCATTACTTAAAAGTTAAACATTGGTTGCTCCGGATGCAATTTCATCATAACAGCTTGACAAAAATGAACCTTTCCTTTTCTTTCTTTTTGATGTTGGGTCCAGTTTTAATTATTTCACTAAGACTGTACAAGACAATAATACGTTAAGGCTTCTGGTGTTTACAAGCTTTCTTTAATTTTTTTCTTCATTGTGTGTAATTGTTTTTGTGCTTCCAGCCTCTTTGGTCTAACTTAAAAACATATGTCACAGATCGAATCAGCACTTCCAAGTCTTTCAAGGCCTATTATGTCTTTGGATGGAAATGAAGATGCCATAGTGGGAGCACTTAAACAGAGCTTGGTACTTTAATCACTAAACCTCCTTTATGTTCTTTCCAGTCATTGCGGAACCATAAGTTGTGTACTTGAATTTTCAGGAGTTGGTTGTTCCTATTTTCTTAATGTCTGAGCCCCATTTATCTTGTATCCGTTCTTTTGTTATTTTGATTTGTTTTTCTCAGGGGTAGCTTTCTGAAGGTTTTTAACCACCTGCATCTATTTAAAGTGAATTATAGATTTAGGTTGATAGGTCGCAATGTGAAATTATAGGGGAGATTCAAATTTTTTTTTTCTGATTGCATTCTGATGCTTATCTGTTTGTATCACTGTCAATTTGTATATAATTGAATAGCTTTTCAGATATTGAAAGGACACAAATATGAGTAATATACATATTTTTAGTGTCATTTCTTGATGAGTATTCACTAAAAGTAATTTCACCTGCATGCAGTTTATCTGCAACATGTGAATTACACTAACTAGCTCTAATATGATAAAAAGTAAATTGGCATTTCATTTTTCATCTTTATTGTTTTAATTAAATCATTGAATACTAGGGAATACATTATTAAATCAACACACTTCAAGCTGCAAGGGCTGCATAATAAAAAATCAGGAAAAGACCATGTCACTGAACATTTGTCCTTAATTTTGACTAGTGTTGTTCAGATTGTATATACTCTTGCTGATTTTTTGCCTTGGATTTATTTCTGGCTGAATTGGTATTTGAGATATTCTTTTTGACATCCAATATGAGGCCTATGAGAAAAAGTAGTATTGTGTATGATTCTGAAGATTTCCTTAATGGTTTTCTTTTCTTGATTGGTATCCATTCTTTGTCTAACAAGTTACTTAAAACCTTATCCTACCAGAGGCAATTGGAGAATCTAGGTGCACAGAGGGCAGGTCTTGAAGACATATTAAAAGAGATGAAGAGAAAGGTGAGAAATATTTATATCTTTCATCCACAACATATTTGCAAAATGCTCATTTTATGGGCAAACATAGGCTGGATCCATGGATCATCATTTTTTCAGAATCACCTCATGGAGGTTTTAATTTAGTTAGGTTATTGTCATATAATTACTATTTAAAACTGTGTCACAGCATGTATCATCTGGTGCATGGAGGACCACTGTATTTTCTTTTTTCTGAGGAGTTAAACAAGGTTTCACCTAATCATGGAAGTAAGGCAACAAGGAAAAAGGTGGAGGTCATTATTCTGCACAGACTGCTTCACAATAATGTGCTTTTTGATTAGTTAATAATAATTTTATGGCAATAGTTGTTTTTAGTTTTTCTGGGGTGCCCGCTTAATTTTCAACATGGTGCAGTTCCTTCCATTTCTTTTCATGCTTGTGAATTAGGGCTCTAATTAGAGGTTTGTTCCTCATAAAGATAATCAGATTCGAATTGTATCAATTTGACTTGAGACCTTATTCTGCTTGGAACTGTATATTAGACTTTCATGTTCTTTTGACTAGTTGTTCCATGTTTGTTTTGTTGTTGTCCTGATTTTGGAAAATCATTGTTAGTAGAATCAACTAAGATATTGCCTTGATAACAACTTCAAGGTCATGGGAGCAGAACCGACCAACATTTTTCCTTGAGAATGAAACTAAATGTCAGTTCATATAAACATGGTTATGTCTTATTATCATTGTGTTACTGTACACATACTCTATAAAGTCATAATGGGACTGCACATATTTGTCCTATTAAAGTTGATGCCAAACAAAGCAGGAGATAACATTTAGGCTAAGGTGCCAATGATACTCTGATGAATTGTACATGTGGAGAATTCTCTCCGATGTCTACCACTACTTCCTTTATTGACAGGTAATGACAAGTTCAGTAGGAATTTCTCATCTAACTAATCTTATATATCTTTCGTTGCAGGATGATATACTACCAAAGTTGATGGCAAGCACTGGATCGCAAGAAGATCTCTTTAAGAAGGAGATATCTAAGTATGATCAGATATGTGAAGAAATTGCCCAAAATATTGAGGCACAGGAGCAGTTGCTGCTTCAGATTCAGGTACAATGTTCTGGAATCAGGAGGGTTGATTATTTTCGAATGACCATGAACTAAGGGGCTCTTTAGTTCTTCACGGCCTTGCTGTGTGGTTTTTTGATATGACAGAGCCATATCAATTGTCATTCATTGACTTTATTTTTCTTATTCAAACAATCCTTTTTTTAGTTTATCTTAGCACTGTAGATAAAGGTAGATTGATGTTCAGATTTGTGCATTTATTATATGCCTTCAGTTGATACCATGAAGCAGGTGCAGCCTGGTTGAGTGCAAAAGACATTTTGACCAACCGGTACTTGCCACCGATCTATAACCATTTTATTTATTAGATTTGACTATTGAGAATTTAGCTAGATTCACTCATGCTCCTTAGAACCAAGGTTCACTGTGCCGCAGCATATCACTTGGTGTAGGTGGTACATACCAGTCCGACAGGGGGCTAGTACGGGTGGTACGTACCAATCTGTTGGTATGTCCCATCGTACCATGTGTTAGTACATTGGTATACTCGGTTCATACTATATCGATGGCCAATCGGCAAACCGATAAAACGAATCATGCTTAGAACATTTATATAATATCTATTTCACATCGGTGCTAACTGCAAACCCATCTGGGAGGGGTGCTGATAAAGTTAACTAGTGCAAATGCTTTTTTCCAATATTTGACATGAGAAGGAAACAACATAAAATTAGACCAACTTATCCAAGTTTATAAGGACTTAACCAAGGTGGCTGGGTTGATCAGATTTTCTCGCAAATTGAGATACAGTACAATTGAGGGTGAGCCTTGGTGTCATAGTAAGATTGCTTCTCAGTAACTTAGATGACCATGATTCTAAACATGGATATAGCATCTCTGCTTGTGAGGGTAAAGACTATGTGTTGACTCTTCTTAGACCCTACATTGACAAGAATCTTGTGCACTGGGCCATCTTTCAGATATCATGCAACTAAATAATCTAATGAAAAGGCCAGATTAACTTCTGATTATGAAGAATTTTAAATAAACATGGATCACCACTTATGCCATGTGATTTACCAACCTAAAGTTTGTAAAAGTCAAATTGAAGAGTTTTCATCCGTAAGAACATTGAAAACAGAAAATAAGAGGAAGTCTGAGAAAAATTAGGGAGGTTCCAGTAAATCCTGATATGATCCATGAGCTGAGAATGATGTGAGCAATGTGTTACTCTTAGGATTTTATTTCTGTGGCAAAATTGCAAAGCTTTTAAATGTTCTTTTTATCTAGCTTAGATGTGATGCTATAACCCAAGGATCAATTGATTATTCTGTTTTTTTAAACCAAAATTGTATAATAAATACTATGATTGCGGCTTGAAAGCAAAGTACCTGCTCCTCTGAGTGTCCACTTGGCTGTTATGATGATATAACAATTCCTATTATATTGACACGAAATGACAGGGAATTTGCATTTTCTGCTGTTTTGCTGCAATATTGTTTGCGTATTTACGTAATTTTACAGTGTCATGCAGTAATAAAAAGGAGAGAACAACAGTATCTTTTCCCCTCCGTGTTTGAATACTTGTGTTGCAAGTGAACTTCTATCACAAGTATGCATGATGACATGACTGAATGCTAATGTTTCACAAGCTGTTGCAGGCATGAATAATATATTTCCACTTAAAAATTTGGTTTTTTATAAAAGCTAAATTTTAAGTGGAAAAGGGAAAATTATATTATTCATGCCTACAACAGCATGCTTTTTTCCCCTTAAAAATTTGGTTTATTTTAAAAAGCCAAGAAAACTATATTATTGATACCTGCAACAACATGTGAAAAGGCTTATCATCCAGATGTGGTAGTCAGAAGAAATAAAGTGATTAATGTTAGTGACACAAGAAGAGATAAACGAAGACCCAAAAAGACTTGAAAAGAAATTATAAATAAATATTTAAATATTCTGAACTTAGCTAAACATATGATTTTTTACATATGTTAATGGCGATTTAAGAAACCTCAAATAGTTGAGACTTATAGCTTTGGTGTTGTTATTGTTGTAAAAATTTAGATTTTTTTAATAATTATTCTCACTTTTGTGCAAATTATGTATATAACTAAGGGTAATTGTTTTCTTTTCTCTTCTTTCCACAGGCACAAAATGATGACTTTTCTTCTGTGTTCAATCTGGAAGACTACAAAGGTATCCGTTCTTTGTTTTCTTTTATTGGATTGCTTGAATTCCTCAACTTCTTTGCTAGTGGATCCTTTATTCTCAGCTAAACTCTTGACATGCTATGGAACTTCTGTGTAATTTGTCGTCAAAATTTATTATCTTTTCACATCACTTTAATTTATTCAATGACTCGTATGCACTACATGGCTTTATCTTAGTTCATTGGTTGGAAATTATGGGTTCAAATTATGAAAATATAGAAATAGCCTCTCCACATACTAAGGCAAGGCTGTATAAGTTTGATCCTCCATAAAAGCAAGATTTGTGGGAGCCTGTCCTTTTTCTCCCCTTAAAACATGAATCTACCTACATTGTCAAACAACACTATAGCATTTGAATTTTGTGGGTTATATTTCTGTTGAACCAAGGCAATCATGGATATCATGTGTTTTGTTTGGCATTCAAGTTGTTATTATAAGTTTTAGTGGTCAGATTACATTCTGACAAAACCTGTGATAAGATATTTATCCGCTCGACCTTTTTATATTTTGTTTCTGGCCAAATTCTTTTCTTGGAGTTTAAGCTTAATGTTAGAAAGATATGCACATTTGATACTTTGTTAGGTTTGTTTATTTTCTGCTCTCAGAATTTCGAAGACATAAAAATCTGTTTATAATAACCTTTCTTACATTGGGTTAAAATATTCTTGGCAGTTGCTCGTGAGAAGAGTTACAAGCAGATCTCTGCCGCAATAGCAAAATATCGAGAAATCAAGGATAACATCAATGAGGGATTGAAGTTTTATGTCATTCTTCAGGTACAAGTGTTGCTTTTGTTGGATCGGATTGAAGTTTTGTATTATGTGGCTATATTTCTTGCATTTGTTGCATTAAAATGACTGAAGTAATCCTCCACTGTATTCTTTGAACAGGATGCAATAACAAATGTAAAGCAGCAATGTAGCGACTTTGCAATGACCAGAAACATTCAGTGCCGTGAAATGATTGAGGATGTCCAGAGGCAGATTGCTGGTCTCAACTTTCCCGATGGAAGGGCGGGTTATAATCATCCTTCTGTTGGGCAGTCCAACCTGCAGCGAAATGCTTCTCAGCAACCTGATCCTCAGAGTGCTCAACCATATCCACAACCAACTTACCATCACCTTCCAGGAGAGCACCCGAGACCTGGATATTCTCATCCTTACCCTGCATATGCAACACCGCCGCAGGTCCCTTTCCAAGCACCAACCAGCCAGTATCCAGGATACCGTGGACCTTACTACAATGCACCTCAACAGCAACCAGGTTCACATCCTCAACCGCCATATACCATCCCATCGCCTTATCCTCCATCTCATCAGGGAGGCTACCATAGGCCTCAATGACGTGATGCGCTGATCCAGGTTATCCAACTTTGCTTTCTCCCAATGTGTTGCGATTACTTATAAAGAGAGGTATACTGTATTTATCCACATAAGATCATTACCTTGAAAAACATAATTGTTTATATTATCCTTATATATATACTATCGGCATGTTTAAGTCTTGCTATAGTTATTGAAACATTTCTTTGGGGATTGCATCAGTTGTATTCTATTATTACATTGTTCTAGTTGGACAAGTCTGATATCAAGGTTATATACTGACAGATAGCAAAAAAAAGTTAATTGTTAGGTTAAAGTTTATTATTACATTGTTTTAGTTGGACCTCTTAAGATTTTATAGTTTTTATTTATGTCTAAAATAATTTTTATATTTTAAAAAATATTACATATAAATTCTTTTCGTCAAGTCTGAGTTAATAGATGTTATAATTTATTTACGTGAATTGTTGATTCATAATAAATTATTAATATAATGATGCATATAATTTAAATTTAAAAAATAATAAAAGATATTATCTTTTTATTCTCTTCGGTGATCTCGTAGCACAAGAGGGAGAAGAGGAGATGGATATTTTGTAAGTCGTCGATGTAAGAGCGGTAGCAACAAGTGCATCGAGGCTGCTCTCAAACGAGAAAGAGCGCTCTCATCAATGACCAAAATTACAAGGATAAAAATGAACCTTAACCCTTAATTCATCAATAAAAGTGGTAAATGTTATCTTGTAAGTCCACCAATAATACTTCTGCAGATGGATGTGAAATTTCTCTTTAAAGACTGATAATTCTGCTGCTCTACCTTCGCATGCTGTGAAGGGTCAGTCATGCTGCATTTGTGCAACGACACTGCTTCCATAGTAACAACACTTAACATTCCAATACTTGTGAGGTTCACTATCCATACTTGTGATGATGTTCAATTCTTTGGTATGGATGGGTAGCAAAGAGAATGTTTGTTCTGTTGTCTCACACTTGCCATCCATCATGTAAGCATCTACCTTATCATTCATTCTCCAGGGCCAAACTTCATGCACATTGGAGGACTCACCTGAGCCAGTGCAAGCACTCCCTGAGGTAGACTCCACATTCCATCGCCGCAGATCAAACCGGAGGCCACTGCAGGACCAAATGCACCTGCCTTGGCCTTGTTCATCTTTGTCCATACATACAGTATCACGCTTCCGATGCACATGTCGATGGCGAAGGATCCTCCGATGTAGAAAGGTATAGCCATCGCCACCGGGATTGGTATGAACCTCGCCACCTCGCCGGGAGACGCATCTTTTGCCAAGTTGATGGCGATCCCAAGTGCGAAGAAAAAGTAGCAAAGAGCGAGGCAGTGTTTTGGAAGGGAGGAGAAGCCATCCACTCCGACGATTGCCATGTTCCGGTACATGAGAGCATAAGGTGCTGGGTATTGACTGCCAGGGATGCCGATGTCATCGAACGCCTTGTAGAAAAGCCAGAAGACACAGGGAGCAATCACACAACCCATGGCAGTGCCGATAACTTGGCTCACGAGCATCGATCTGGGAGACGTTAGTGTCAAGTATCCGGTCCGGAAGCTCTGCATGAGAACTGAAGCAGTGGCTGCAATGCTCATCACGACGCCACTGGCAGCAAGGCCCGCGAGCACACCACCATGGGAGGCGCCTGCCCAAGCTCCAAAGATGAAGATGGCAAGCTTCCCATAGGTGGAGGCCGTATTCCAATCTGTAAGGCCGCAGCCATAGGCGTTGCAGAAAGCTAGTACTGGGGCTAAGACATGGGCGACCAAGACATGGTACCACTCGAGCGGAGGAAAGATGCGAGGAATCGTAGCAATGGAGAGGGTGGCGATCACACCGTAGCATCCATATGCTACCCACAGAGGTATGTGATCCTTGACGAACACCGCGGTTCGCTTTTCATCATCAAATGAGATGGCAAGATTTGTTAGCGCACGTTCGTCATCCGAGATGGGAAGGTCGCTCTCGGGGCCGCTCAGCACAGCAGAAATGAAGGAGGATGTGGTTTGACGTAGGATCTTGAGAAGGTTGTAGAGGCCATCACCGAGAATTAAGGCAACGGCTGTGAAGACCTGCACAGAGAAGACCCGTGATACTAAAGCCTCTCTTCTTGAAGCAGCAGGAATGAGAGAGAGTTTACCCTGTAACCCTGCAACCCATGGAGGCTGTCTGGTGGAGCATCTGCTGGATACCAGTGGCCCTTTTGATTGCTTATAAGAGGCCACATGATTCCCCATGAAAGGATGGCTCCCAGGAACAGAGATAGGTTCACAATATATGGACAGATCATTCCAACTCCAACATAGGTTGCAGAAAAATCGAAGTAAAACCTGAGAGAATTCGCCAAGACAAAACGGTCATCCTCTTAATCTTCGAAAATGACAAAGCGCAGAGTTCAGGCTAATCCATGTTACTTGTTCCCATAAGCTTTGAGACCGAACGTAGGGAATGCTCTGAATCCGCAGTCTTTCCCAGCCGTATAAAGCCACTGAAAGAATCCCCATAGGAAGCTACAGCCAAAGGACTTGCACAATGTCCCTACTTGTTCCCTGAGAAGGATCAGAGGTCCATAGAAACGTTAGAAGAGAAGCTACATAGAAGGGTTCTTGAGATCTCTTTACCCGGCCAGCTTTTCACCCTGAGGAGTATGGAAGCTATTGATGAGGTACGCAGTTGCAGTGCCACTTGGATAGATCAGCTTGTAGTCAATAATCATTATCTAAAGCAAGCTTAAAGTAAGCACTCCAAACAAGCATCGTAAGCTTGACAGGTTCATCGTTAGATTTGGACTCACCTTTCTGAGGGGAACGAGAGAAAAGAGCCCAAGAAAGCTGATGGCAAACATGAACCCGATCATCCATCCTAAATCTGGGTCCTTTGTGTTCTGTGAATCATTTGCTTCTGTCGCTTGATTGGCGATCCTTGAACTCATTCCAAAGAGGCCCTTTCCGAAGCCGCCTGTTCACAAGGGAATATATATAGCCCGGTCAGGGATGAAGATAAACTGTAAGAACCATGCGGTTGAAGGGGAGCTGACCGCTGAAGGCGAGGCCGTAGGCGGCGACGACGGATGTCTGGATGATGGTGTTCTCCTGGCGGGTGAAGGGGGTGCGGAGGAGGCCGGCGTGCTCCAGGCCCTTGGTCCAGAGCTTGACGAAGAAGAAGCCTAGAAGGCCGGCGGTGGCGTTGAGGGAGGGGACGATGCCGGCGGTCAGGTTCAGCCTCATCGCGACCACGCTGAGCATCACCGACAGTACGAAGCTCACCACCAGTGCTCGCGCCGTCAGCTGCTCCTGCAACGGCGGCACCCGTTGCCCCTCGAACGCCCTCTCCACCGCTACCCCCTGTCCTCCCTCTCCTTCCTCCTCGTGGTTTTCCATCATCAGCTATTTCGCTGCGGTTTCCCTTGACGGAGGAGGAAGGAGTGTCTCGTACTGCGTTGTGCTGTGCGAGTGTCGTCTTCCACGTTAGCAAGGACGAATCCCCTGCGGAACACGTTCACCTCTGAGTGCTCAAAAGCCACACAGGAATGACCACAAAGCTCCCCCTTTCAAGGTTACCTTCCAAGGCTGCAATCTGAACCTGAACCTGAGAGGGTTTAGAAGACTGCCAATATGAACGGGAGTGGATATGTTGAATTGATGAGAGGGTGCAAGCATTAATCAAATGATGAGATCGATGGCTTGCATAAAAGTCCGGCTGTTTTGAAGCGACAGCTTCTGCAAGCTCTGACGAAGGAGGCGGGTGAAGAAGACAACAGATTCGAACTCGGACTTCAGCAACGCTAAGAGATGATATGTTGTCTTCTTCTGACTGCTGAAAATTCTACATATGGAACTACTGCTCTATGGTTGACTCGAGGGAAGGCCACCATTTCGTTAGATTGCAAAATCCGAGGAGCTCAAATCACTGAGAGGTATAATTCAACTCAATTAGTTCGATTGCGACCAGAGCCGTCCACACTTTGGACATAGGGAGACCGGCGCACTGGTCACGGAACTGGCGAAGTCAACCCATGCATCTGAATCAGCCCATCTGTGAGGCATTTGATCAAACGGCTTCTCTGCCTCACCAACTGAAACGATACCTTCCCGATCTCAGGCGTCTTTATCGGCCGTCCCGACTGACAGCGGCTGGTCAAGATCGAGCGTTCACGACCGGCTCTCGAGTCGGCCGGTTCAGTCCTCGGCCCGACCGCTCCGGTTTTCGGAGCGGGGAAATATGCGGGGAAAGCAGTTGCAGAAGATTGGAAGCAAGATTTGGAGCAGTTCATCCTCTCTCTCTCTTTCTTTGGTTCAGATTCATATCGATCCAAAGTTCAATCTTCGTCGTCGATCACAATAAGAACGAGTGGATGCCAGTCAGACTGCACCAACAAATCAACGTGCTCCTCCTCCTTGCTTTCTTCTTCTTCTTCCTGCCTGCCTTCCCGTTCTACGGTTTGCTTCTGCCGTCACGCCATGTCTCATGCCCTCGTTTTTGGCGTCTTCGTAGGCGCCATTGCTCTCCTCGCTGTAGAGCTCCTCTTCTCTCTTCTCTTATACTACTGGATCTCGGGCCGCCGAGGACGAGCTCCTGCGTCGCCAAGGCGCTACAACTGCTGTCATGATTCCGACGACGAGCGCTCGCTCCCTGCCGAATGCAACAAGCAGGTCAGCTTGATGTCATTCGCGTCAAAGTTGTTTCCGTACGAGCATCATTCTGTGACATCTCTCGTTGATGACTCAGGGAATAGTTTGGGTGTTGGAAGCGGCAAAAGCTGCAGAGGTTGGCGGTGATGGTGGATCGCAAGCAAATGGGACCAAGGAGGAGGCGGATGTCGTTGAGATCGTGGAGGTCTATCCCGTCCTCAAGCACGCAAAGATTAAGAACCACAAGCTGATCCTGACTGATCCCGACGATTCTCGCACGGCCACCATCGAGCTCTTGGATTGTGCTGTCTTCGCGGTCTCTGCTTCAGACCGAGAGACGCGCAAGTGGTGAGTCACATCCTGTTCCATGCATTTCCTTCATTGCTTCCTGGTTTCTTACATGGCCTCTCGAATTCATTCCTGAGATGTGGAACATGAACAGTCTCTTTCACTGCTCGCTGAATTATTGTGGATATTGGATTAGAACAAAAAGAGATTTTTTTTCTTCTTTTCTTTTGTTTGTTTCAGGGCTAACAGATATCCAATCAAACTGGAGAGCATGAACGCAGACATCTACCAGGGAAGCAGAACATGTTACGTATATCTTGATACTTCCTGGGAGAAGGAATCATGGTGTAAAGCACTTCGTTTTGCCTCCTGCCCTGACAAGCAGAAACTCAAGACTTACGCAAAATTACGTGAAGATTTCCAGCGATATGTTGCATCCGTGCCAGAACACCTTTCACCCCAGAAGCCATTGAAGCCACATTGTGATCCTTCGATCAAGACGACCAAGTTTCAGAAAAGCACACGAATCCGACACTTACTGAACAGGTTTTCGAAAGGGGTGTCGAAGAACAATGGTATCATTACACCCTCTCTCGGAAAGAAGAAGGTAGATGACAGGGTGATCGCCAGGAATGGGGTCATTCTGATGAACGAGTTTCTAAACGCTTCATCCCCAGAGAAATCTTCTAGTTGTTCATCAGACCTGGTTCGATCTGGTTCACTGCCTCCTCTTTATTCTGGTCTTCATAATGCAGCCTCTGATGATAAGATTAACCGTAATGATACTGCCTTGTTCTGGAACTTAGTCCTTTCAAGATTGTTTTTTGATGTCAAAAGAAGTGCAGTGGTTAACAACTGCATAAAGACTCAGTTTCAGGTAAAACTGATATGATCGTCCCTTTGCTCACCTTTCATTGTTACAATGCTTATACTCATCTCTTTTCTTGTTTGATCAGAGGACATTATCAAACATGAGGTTCCCAAGCTTTTTGGGTAGAGTGGAATGTTCTGGCCTAGACATCGGAGATCTTCCACCTTACATCCATAATGTAAAAGTTGTGAGCAAGGACATGAACGAGGTCTTGACAGCTGAGATTGATACTGAATACTCTGGTGGTATAACATTTGCATTTGAAGTTGGTCAGTTAGGATGCAGAGGAAGCAGCATGGACTCAAATCTGGAGCTGGAGTCTGGCTCAGAGATGGCTTTACTTCATTCTGAAGGACTTCAAAATAATGTAGAGCAAGTGTCTGTCCTGGATAGTTCAGGTGATGGAGAAGAAAGGGAAGAAAAGGAAAAGAAAATTGGTGAGATTCAATGCATGACATGCTTAGTTCTTTGTTCTGTCTGATCACCATGAGGTAACTCAGCATTTTCTAATTGCTTTTGACATGCACTAGTAACATGAACACCATTGGAGCTGAAGTTTGACAAGATGATCACATGTCGACATTGTGTGCTTTCCACCATTCTAAGCGTAGTATCATTTTGCTTAAGACTTTGAAGGTTGATGTTCTTTTTCTTTCCGCACAATGTATTGGATAATTGTATGTATTTTCTTCTCTTTCATTTAGATGGATTGCCGACTGTCATCTCCTCAACCAATTGCTAGTAGACCTTAGCATGTAGAAAGACTTACAAAGCTTCGGTCTTCCTTTCTCTGTCTCTTTTATGGATCACTTTCAAAACCAGATGTAATTTTTCTAGGCCATAAGTCTCCAATCTTAAAAAATGCTTATTGATTATTTTTGACTTTTTTTCCACATAATATTCATTTTGAAACACAACCCATTTCTTCTTTGCAAAGACATGTGAATGCACTTACTGGTGTTTACATGATGTGGATGGTTCTATTGCCTAACAGTGAGACAAGTAGATATGTAGTTATACAGACATAATATCCATCCTTTTTTTCCATTTTACTATGTTTCTGCATACTTGATTCAGATGAACCTGAGCAGCCGCAGAGCAGTAACTGGAGAAGTGTATGGTTGTCAACATGGAATTCCGTAAAAAATTCCGTTGCTGATCAGGTTTCTCAGGTGTGTGTATATTTTGTGTGCTGCATTTTTCTTTGATATTGAAAATTTCTGGATGATCGTCTTGAAGCCATTTCTTTCCGAATATCCTCTGTCTTCTATTAAATGTATCTGTTAATGTTTACTTTCTTAATAGCTAACTTAGAAAAATTGTAAACAACAGTTGCTTCCATTTCCATCCACCTTTAGCATAGCAATGTGTAATTTTGGTGAATAACTGAGTTACCAACCATTTCATAATGCCCTGTTTCTTTTGGTACAGAAACATTTCACAATGTAAACAAGTCCCTTAGTTTGAAGATCGGAATTTATCTTTTTTTCCAGACTATCCATGTTTTGTCGATACAGTGCTGCTATCGAGTATGAATACTAATAACAAGGAAATCTAATATGATCCTTCTTATCAATTGTTGCATTTCTGTTGACAGGTGCCAATTATATTACACAGTAATTAGAGAGTTATTCTGTAGTCACCAGATTACCTGAGAAAACATCAAACTTGAAACATGTATATATATATATATATATATATATAGCTTTGTCTGCCAATCTAGTTGGATCTTTTGACCTCCTCTCTGTTTACTGATTTAAGCATGAGAATCTACCCGCTCTAACTAGTGAAAGTTTGAACTGCATATAACTCTGATGATTATAATCCATATAATTTTTGGTTAGCTTAAATCCATTAAGAAGAATCTTCTCTACCATTTAGCATAAATTGCTTTATTCTTTGCGATCATTTTTGCATGGTCATTTGATTTTTGGGTTGCATTCCGGTACTTAGCACCTCTCGACTGAGGTGAGAGCAACAAATTATTCTGTATCTTGTGGTTTTTGTTCGAGGTGATGCATGTCAAGAGTGAAGAACACTGTAAAGATTATACAGAAATTTAAAGTTCATGTCTTTGCCGGGATGAAGAGTGTGAAATTGAACTGTGGCTTCTCGTTTGAAGGTTCCCCTGTCACTGTCAGTGAGGATTTCATCACTCAGTGGAACAATTCGCTTGCACATAAAACCCTCACCTTCCGATCAGCTGTGGTTTGGGTTCACATCCATGCCTGAGATGGACTGGAGCTTCGAATCCACTGTTGGGGAGCAGAGGATCAACATTGGAGCATTTACTTCCATGTTCAAGAACCTCTTTGAGGTATCCTCCATCATCGCACTTCTCTGTGATCGTCCATCTTTCATATCTCACTTATCCTCCTGCAGAATGCGATTCGTGGAAGTCTGGTGTTCCCAAACTGCGAATGCTTGTGCGTTCCATGGATGCTGGACGAGAAGGACAACTGGATCCCGGTGACAGAAGGACCATTTAAATGGATTAACCAAGAGACGCTTGCAGACGTGGTGGAGCTCAACCAAGAGACGCCTGTGTGTGCAGCAAAGCTTGAAGAAGAAGAAGAAGAAGAAGAAGTATTCATGGACACGATAGAGCTCAAAGCATCAGAGCCGGATCAGCTGCATGAGGACACTGCCTCTTCACAAGCAAGTCCGTCCATCTCATCAGGTCTATTGTGCCTCACCCCCACCATAGGGAAGGAGGCGGAGATGCCAAAATCCGAAGAGTCACAGGAGAGCTGCGGTTCCACTCCGGTGATCACCCCGGGGGAGATTGTGCTGTGGGAGAAAACCGCAGCAGCGGCATCAGCATCAGCATCAGCATCAACGACCTCCGAGGCCGAAGAGGATGCGAGCACAAGGAAGAAGCTAAACGTCAAAGGGCTGAAGAAGATGGTGGGGGAGACGATCGAAGGGCAGAAGCGCAGCATCGGGAACATGGTGGGTGTGTCTTTGAAGAAGTACGAGAAGGTCAAGATGCACAACATCTTTGGCCGCCATGCATCGACTGTAAGAAGCTTGCAGTGATGGGTTCTCGGTGTACTTATCGTAGGAATTACCTCCTGATGTACGTGTTGAGTTCCATTTCCTTTCCTTCCCTTCCCTTTTCCTTTGGACCCTTAAGCACTCGGATATTGCATGGTTTCCTTAATAATCGTGTTAAACCAGCTTGCGTGAGGAGAGGAAGAGACGTCGACTCCCCAAAATTATGGAGTTAAAGTCAAATGTAGTCCCAATAGTGAAAAGTCTTTATTGGAAATTGAGAGAGTACATGTCGTCGTCTATACTCAATAGTGACGACGGAGGACACACAAACCTTTATTTGTGGATATCTATCTATTTATGGAGGCGTCTGTGTGGAGGAGCTCAGCCGCCGTACTTGGCCTTGTAGTCGCTCCAAAGCTGGTCCACAGTCTTCCCCAAGAGGTCGACGAAGAAGTCGTCGCTGTATCCGTCCTTCATCTTGGCGTTCAGCTGCGCCACGAAGCCGCTCTTGAGATCGTTGCAGTAGTCGAGGAACCGCGCCGTGACGTCGTAGCCCTGGTCCCACCGGTCGCCGCCGCCGGGCTGAACCCAGTGGCTGGGGGCGTACCCGGCCTTCAGCCTCACGTAGTCGGCGATGCCCTCGATGAGGCCCCCGTTGGCGGTGCCGCGGCCGTCCCACTGCCACACGTGCGTGTCCTCGTGGTACAGCACCCCCACGACCTCGGTCCGTACGTCGCCGCTGTATCCGGCGACGTAGTCGGCGCTGAGGTGGATGGTGTCGCTGCTGGTGTAGGCGACGCCGTCCATGGTCTCGACGATGAGGGTGATGAGCGAGACGTCCTTGCGGTCGGCCTCCGACTGCTGGTCGAAGGTGGTCCAGATGAAGGAGGAGGCGGTGGCCAGCACCTGCTTGCTGTACTCCAGCCCGATCTCGTTGTCGAAGCGGGTGCCGCCGGGGGTGCCCGCCGCGTTGTTGGTGGCCTCGTACTGAACGGCGCCGGCCGCCGAGACCAACAGAAAAGCCACTGCCAACGCTACTGCTTCCATGTCGATAATCCAACACACTTGGTATCAAAATGCGGCAGAGGATGCATGATATTTATACGGAGGGAAGGGGAGAGCAAGAGAGACTCGTTCTCCGATGAATCGTTCAAAGTCGTCGAAGGTGAAGCTGTACGACTCTAGAAATCCATCGATTGCGTTAAACTCTATAATTAGATAGATCATAAGATTGTGGTGCTTATGTTCCTACCCGACGGCATCATTGTCCAAATCAAAGAAACGCAGTCAAGTCTTCCGTTGAAGAGTGAAGTTTAAGCAGTCTTTGGCGCACCACTTGTCGACCTCAAAGAAGCTTAATGACTCTGCCGGCCAAAAACCCGTCCTTGCCGTGGAAAAATCTTCTTTGAACGCTTGTCGTGTGACGAGAAACGAAACAGATCGATGTCAAGTTGATTGTGATTGCGATTGTAATTTGACCGCCCAAGAAATGTTGATGATGCTAAGATTAGACGAGCATAGAACGATCTCACGTTGGTATGAATATTGAATTGGAAGGATATATGTTAATTCTAATCGATTTAACTTCTTAGTTGCATTAATTTCTAATAATACTTCAATAATAAAGACAAATTAGAGATCAGAGATTTCTAGTAATAGAAATATCATTGCAAGAACTGTAGGTAGTCCAAAGTGCTTGTGGAAAACTTGTACAGAGTGGTTTTTGACCCGGAAGAAACCTACCATTCTTATGGAAAAAAATCGTTTTTGACCTCAGTTCTTGAAAAAAATATATATATTCTTCTCCTTGTGGAAAAAAAAAATTGTTTGATGTGAATCCGAGATGTATTTTGAGGATCGGAAACCTCTTCACCTTAACGTAGGTGAGTGTTTTTCTTTCTTAAAAGAAAATTTATTTGATCAAATCGAGTTTGGGAGGCACAAAGTTTTCCTTCACGATTATAATTTTTTTTAAAAAAAGAGTGTAATAATATTATGATGTCAATGCATGCATGTGTACTCAAAATCAGTTCAAGTAAGAATTATTTTAAATTATTTTATTTAAAATAATTTTATATTATTTTTTTTTATATATTTTAAAAATATAAAATATTTTTATATTTTTATATTTTATATAAATTATTCTAAAATTTATATTTTTGAAAAAGAGTGTATTTTTTATATTTTTAAATTATTTTAAATTAAAAATTAAATAAAAAATTTTAAATTGAAACAAGAATCGAAATCTAAATTATTCGATGCTATTTTTAAAAATTAAAATCAATCTTAAAAATCGAAACCGATGATTCTATAATAGCATCAAAACTGAGTTGGCATTCTTTAGCCCTCGAGGCAGAGCAACACCGCACCTCTCCCTTGTCCGCTGGAATCCGATCACAGTGAATAATGATAGATTAGCAAAGCCATCTGGCAAAGCTTTCGTTGTGGCCTAAACGATGAAACGTAAATTAGGAGCACGTCAACTCCAATCAGCATCTCTCTTCTCAATCTTGGTTGTATTGAAAGGACGAGCCTCCTCCAGCTCATATGGTGGGCTATACTAAGCTTGCTCTTCGTCTATATATTTTAAGCTTCTCCTTAGACAAAGACTCTATCAACATATCTAATCTATTCTCATTGATATGTATCTTTTCAAAGTGTAACTTTTTTAATCTCAAATATATCACGAATCTAGTGATATCTAACATCAATATGCTTGGATCTAGAATGATATATTAAATTTTTGGATAGGTGAATAACACTTTGACTATCATAGTAAATAGGATATCCTTCCTATTTCAACCATAATTCCTGTAGAAACTTTTTCATCAACAAAGCTTCATTGCAAGCTCCAGTAATTAATAGAGTAATACAATTATGTAACTTAGACTCTCAATAGACGACTCCCCTATAAATGTCATTAAGAATATTGAAATAAATTTATTGGAATCAGTATCACCTGTCATGTTTATATCTATGTACCTCTCTAGCACGAGTTCATTACTGTCAAAACATAATCACAATCTAGAAATATTTTTTAAATATCTTAATATCTATTTTACTATTGTCCAATGTTCCTTATAGAAAAATTGATTGACAATTTTAATGACATAAATTATATATGGTCTAGTACAAACAATAGCAGAAGATGCATCATAAATATACGGAGGTAAGGAGAGAGCAAGAGAGACTCGTTACTCGTTCTATGATAAATTGTTCAAAGCTGTCGAAGTCTTTTCAGTATTATTAAGTCCTCATTTCATATTCCTTCTCTTCGAAGGTGAAGCTGTACGACTCTAGAAATCCATCGATTACGTTAAACTCTATATTTAGATTGACCATAAGGTTTTGATGCTTATGTATGTTCCTACCCGAAGGAATCAATTATTTGTTGGCTTCACCATTCTATACTAACAAGAAGGGGTTGGCGTGTCCAAACCAAAGAAGGCGCAGTCAAGTCTTCCGTGGAAGAGTGAAGTTTAATCATAGTCTTTGACGCACCAAAAACCCGTCAAAGAAACTTAATTACTCTCTACCGACCAAAAACCTGTCCTCGGACGCTTGTCGTGTGACAAGAAACGAGATAGGCCGCCCAAGAAATCTCGAGTCGATTGTGATTGTAATTTGATTACCGTGAAGGAAGAGACTTGATGATGCTAAGATTAGACGAGCTGAGAACGTTCTCACTACAGGTAGTCCAAAGTGGTTGTGGAAAACTTGTATGGTTGGCCGGGAAGAAACCTACCATTCATTGTTGTGGAAAAAAACTCAGTTCTTGAAAACAAATATATTATTCTCCTCGTGGAAAAAGAAAATTATTTGATGTGAATCTAAGATAAGATTTATCTAAAGGAAATCTTTCTATTTTGTTGAGGAATATCCTCTATTCTGTTGAGGAAAATCTTCTCTCCTAATTTGTATAAATAGGAAAGGGACATGTTAATGTATTCAAGTAAAATTACTTCAATAAAACTACTTCAATAAATGTTATTATCTTCTATTTTTTTCATCAAATCTAAGATTTATTTTGAGGATCGAAAATTCAACTTAACATAGGTGAGTTTTTTCTTAAAATAAAATTTATTTAATCGAATCGGAGGTACAAAGTTTTCTTCATTTTATTGAAGATTATAATTTTTTTTCTATGTTAAAAATAGAGTGCAATAATAATATTAAGTTGTTTATGGATGAGTATTCAATCCAAAACCAAAGAGACGAGTTGAGTATGATCAAAACTAATGTCATGTTTGACTCGGTGTGAGTCTATTTCAAATTATCCAAGATTCAATCGATAGGAGATTAATGGTATGATATTTGATTTTGTTTTTTTCAAGACTCATGAGAATAAAGGAGATCCGACGAACTTATAAATTCTTGATTTCTCTATTTTTCAATCAATATAAGATTAAATGTCCTGATCAAAATCTATTAAATCTTATCTCAAACATATTTAACAATGGGATAGTATATATATATATATATATAGCAAACGTCAACGTAACAACGCCGCACCTTTTCCCCTGTCCGCCGGAAACCAATCGCAGTGAATAATGACGGGGCGGGCGTGGATCTCTACGAGCAAAGCCCAAAGTTGCACAAAGCCATAGATCCTGTGAATCCATCTGATAAGGCGTCACTCGTAGCCTCCTAAACGATGATACGTAAATTAGGAGCACGTCAACTCCGATCGGGCATCTCTTCTCAATCTTGGTTGTGTTGAAAGGACGAGCTTTTCTGCAGCAACCCAGCGAAGAGCTAAATTTGCTTCTATGCTGCCGCTTGAAATCAATCCCTCCTCGTTCCCAGTGCTGCAGTAATTGCTACCGTTTGTCATGTCATCTTCATGGCTAAACACGCGATGAGAGAGAAGAAAACCAAGAGACAAAGCATGCGACAGGAGACTGTCGCATCGGAAAACGTCTGTCTACACGTTGAGATAGTTGATCTGTCCATACATATATATATAACACATAGACACACAAAACTTGATCGGTTATTTCCACCTATCTCATTCTTTCTACCCTTTTATACATGAATTATACCTATTAATTGGATTCTTCCTCGAAAGGAAGGCTGATGGATCGAATCGAGAAAAATGATATCAAAGCCAATCTATTCCTCCATAAGCACAATCCATTGTTGTTTGCATTGATAAGCAGATCATGCATCTTGTTGGGTCGACAGCCCTCAGATTTAGTCCATAATGGATTTTAACGGTCTACACAATCTATCCCCTTTCAAATAAAATTCTATCTAATAAGGGGGTGTGGTGGTTGTGAAAATTGGGAGAAAACTGTAGGGAGAAAATTATAATAGCATCTTGATTCAACAAAAGAGGAGAAAATGATAAAAAAAAATAAGAGAAGAAAAGGAAAGAAGACAAGAACAACGTAGAGATTGTTCTCAATTATCTAGGTAGTATTTTCATCTCAGGTTAAATCAGATCTACAATAGATTCCTGTAATTATTTATAGAAAATTTGAATATTATGTATATTGATGTAATCCTTGTATCCCAATTATTCTCGTATGATTATTGTTAGGGTTTTGGACAAAAGATTGATATTTATATATTCATTATTTTTATAGTGGATTATCTATAGTTTATCCCGTGACTTTACGTTGGAGAAAATTTTCAAGTAAATATTGATGTTTTAATTTAGTTACGTATTATGATATGCTAATATTTATTTATATACATAAATTTATTTCTCTTTATCATTACTAACTGACACTACAAAAAAAAAAAAAAAAACATTAGCCAACAGCTTCAAAGGTTGGGCCAATAATGGAGTTGAGTTCTTCAAAGGTAGTTCTCTGTTTCACTTTCATCTGCTAAGATTTGATTCCACTGCCAGAGTGTATGACTAAAGAATTTATCCAATTGTAATCCCGACAACCAAGTCTTTTCAATCACTGCTTGTCTATTCTTACGAGAGAAATATCTGCTTGACATAAGATTCTGAACTCTCCATGTTGCTATGGTTGGCTTTCTGCAGCTCCCCTGTCATAATCTTTATTCAATATCTACACTTCTTCTCCTGGGAGGGACAAAGGAGTGTCATTTTTTGCCTTTGCTGACCTTTCTAAGCTGAATAAAAGAGACAAATATAGAACAAGTATTGATATTTTTGTTTGATGTTTTAATGTAATGTTCAGATGTTTTTGCTTGCTCCAGTAATGGGGAATATAACAGTTAGAAAGGTGTAGAGGAAGGAGTTGTGGCATCAAATTTAGAGCAGAGGAATCTAGTGTTAGATTTTGGCTGCTACAAGTTCATCTAAAAGATTGATCTATAGATACAGCAGAATTATAATTGATATTTTCCGACCATATTCAATCCATTATAATGATACTCTTTCTAGACTCGAATCATATGATCTAATCTACAATCTACCACCATCTTTTCTTGGTAAGAAAAATCCTCCCATGTCAATTACCGACGAAACTGAAGCTATCATCCATCCTTGCATATTGTCGATGCAAGGATGTGTCGCTCTTCTGTGACAGAGAAATGAAAACGAAGAAAGAAGTGGCGTTGAGCCATCCAATCACATCCTCTCCACTCACTCTTCTGTGACAGAGAAAAAGGAAACAAAGAAAGAAATGGCTTTGAGCCATCCAATCACATCCTCTCCACCCTATTCTTTTCATCTTTCCATCTGTCCTGTGAAATCAACTTTTATGTTCTTCATGCTTTCTTCATTAAATCGAAGGGGATAGTTGCGACGAAAGGAAGGAGAGTGATGGCTGGTGTGACAAGCTCTTCAGCCTTCGTAATCAAACAAAAATGGTTGACCTGCTTCGAGTCTCCCTCTTTGGTTTCTCTGCTAGTAATTAAGAGACTGTGTATTCCACAAGCATTCATGCACACAAGATCATGCTTTTGATGAATTCAGCTGTCAGCAGAAGACAAGTTCAACTTCTTCAAGCAAGTCGTCTCTTAGCATTCTAAAACCTGAGTTCCAATCTGTCTTCTTCACTCTCGTCCTTCGTGATCGAGTAAATATGGAGCTGCTTTATGTTGGCAAAGTCCTTCGCTCGAATATAACAGGATTATCATCAACATAATAGTCCTATTTCGAACTGCACAAGGAAAAGTCGTTATGGTGTCAACTTGATCAGTGTGGAATCCATGGAATCTGAGACTACGACAGATCCGTAGCCAAATTTCCAAAGTTCAGCAATCCAATCACTCTCAGTGCAGCTCTCCCAGTCATCGCATAGTTAATTCATTGATTCGAGACACCTTCCTCTCCTCCTCCTCCTATATCGAGATTCAGTTATCAGTTGGTCTGCGCCCCAACGTACTCTCGAGGGAAACGGCGGGGAAGAGCTGACGATGGACAACTACGAGAAGGGAGTGGCAGAGCAGGAGGAGGGAGGAGAGGGGACGGCGGTGGAGCGGGCGTTCGAGTGGCAGCGGGTGCCGCCGTTGCGGGAGCAGCTGACGGCGCGGGCGCTGGCGGTGAGCTTCCTGCTCTCGGTCATGTTCAGCGTGATCGTGATGAAGCTGAACCTGACCACCGGCATCATCCCCTCCCTCAACGTCGCCGCCGGCCTACTCGGCTTCTTCTTCGTCAAGCTCTGGACCAAGGCCCTGCAGCGCGCCGGCCTCCTCCGCACCCCCTTCACCCGCCAGGAGAACACCGTCATCCAGGCCTCCGTCACCGCCGCCTCCGGCCTCGCCTTCAGCGGTGAGCTCTCCGGATTCTTTTTCTCTTCCTTTCCTCTGTATCACTATCTTCTGTCGTTTGAAGAAGATCATTCCGAAGTAAGCAAACTACGGTTTTGCTTGACTGCTATAGTGCAGTGGATAATCTAGAGTTGGATAGCTTTCACCATGTTAAATTCTTGTGAACAGGCGGCTTTGGAAGCTACCTGTTTGGCATGAGTTCAGTGATCGCCAAGCAAGCAACAAAATTAAATGATTCACAGAATATAAAGGACCCAAATTTAGGATGGATGATCGGGTTCATGTTTGTCGTCAGCTTTCTTGGGCTCTTTACTCTCGTTCCCCTCAGAAAGGTGAGTCCAAATCTAACGATGAACCTGTCAAGCTTACGATGCTTGTTTGGAGTGCTTACTTTAAGCTTGCTTTAGATAATGATTATTGACTACAAGCTGATCTATCCAAGTGGCACTGCAACTGCGTACCTCATCAATAGCTTCCATACTCCTCAGGGTGAAAAGCTGGCCGGGTAAAGAGATCTCAAGAACCTTTTTATGTAGCTTCTCTCTTACAATTCCACTGATCCCATGAACCTTTGATCCTTCTCAGGGAACAAGTAGGGACGTTATGCAAGTCCTTTGCCTGTAGCTTCCTATGGGGATTCTTTCAGTGGTTTTATTCGGCTGGGAAAGACTGCGGATTCAGAGCATTCCCTACGTTCGGTCTTAAAGCTTATGAGAACAAGTAACGTGGATTAGCCTGAACTCTGCGCTTTGTCATTTTTGAAGATTAAGAGGATGACGGTTTTGTCTTGACGAATTCTCTCAGGTTTTACTTCGATTTTTCTGCAACCTATGTTGGAGTTGGAATGATCTGCCCACATATTGTGAACCTATCTCTGCTCCTGGGAGCCATCCTTTCATGGGGAATCATGTGGCCTCTTATAAGCAATCAAAAGGGCCACTGGTATCCAGCAGATGCTCGACCAGACAACCTCCATGGGTTGCAGGGTTACAGGGTAAATTCTCTCTCTCTCTCTCTCTCTCTCTCTCTCTCTCTCGCTCTCTCTCTCTCGTTCCTGCTGCTTCAAGAAGATAGGCTTTAGTATCATGGGTCTTCTTTGTGCAGGTCTTCACAGCCGTTGCCTTAATTCTAGGAGATGGCCTCTACAACTTCCTCAAGGTCTTACGTCGAACCACATCCTCCTTCATTTCTGCTGTGCTCAAAGGCCTACCCATCTCGGATGATGAACGTGCCCCGAAAAATCTTGCCATCTCGTTTGATGATGAAAGGCGAACCGAGGTGTTCGTCAGAGATCGCATACCTCCGTGGGTAGCATATGGATGCTACGTCGTAATCGCCACCCTCTCCATTTCTACGGTTCCTCTCATCTTTCCTCCGCTCAAGTGGTACCATATCTTGGTCGCCCATGTCTTCGCCCCAGTAGCTGCTTTCTGCAATGCCTATGGCTTCGGCCTCACAGATTGGAGTCTGGTATCCACCTATGGGAAGCTTGCCATTTTCGTGTTTGGAGCTTGGGCAGGCGCCGACCATGGCGGTGTGCTTGCAGGCCTTGCGGCCTGCGGCCTCATGATGATTGTCGTCGCCACTGCTTCAGATCTCATGCAGAACTTCAAGACCGGATACCTAACACTAGCTTCTCCCAGGTCGATGTTCGCGAGCCACGTCATCGGCACTGCCATGGGTTGCGTGATCGCTCCCTGTGTTTTCTGGCTTTTCTACAAGGCCTTCGATGACATCGGCAGTCCCGGCAGTCAATACCCAGCACCTAATGCTCCCATCTACCGCGACATGGCGATCCTCGGAATTGATGGCTTCTCGTCACTTCCAAAGCACTGCCTCTCTCTCTTCTACTTGTTCTTCGCGCTCGCTATCGCCATCAACTTGGCGAAGGACGTGTCGCCCAACAGGATAGCAAGGTTTATCCCAATCCCAATGGCGATGGCTATACCTTTCTACATCGGAGCATCCTTCGCCATCGACATGTGCATCGGAAGCGTGATACTGTACGTGTGGACAAAGATGAACAAGGGCAAGGCGTCTGCGTTTGGTCCTGCCGTGGCCTCCGGTTTGATCTGCGGCGATGGGATGTGGGGTGTCCCTCAAGGAGTGCTTGCTCTGGCTCAGGTGAATCCGCCAATGTGCATGAAGTTTGTCCATGGAGAATGAATGGCCAAGAAGATGTTCGCATCGTCACCTTATCTCCAACTTTCCTCCTCGGTGGCAAACGAGAACGAAACAGGACACACAGTGGATTTCCATCCCATCCATATATCCACTGAATTCGCCTGTGTTCATCAGTCTCATGTATATATTATATATCAAATAAGGTTTTGAACTTTCAGTATTTGATATACAGGTGTGACATATCACTATTAGATGAATATAAATATTTACCTCTTATTTTTCCGATGAGAAAGAATAATATAAATTAAGGTATGAAATATCATATCGTATGGATGTTTCGACAATCGCTACGTATATCGTACGATACGATATAATATATCGTACGATACGATATAATATATCGTACGATACGATATAATATATCGAACGATACGTATCGTTCGATACGGACGATATTATTTGAAATTATATAAATAACATGTCTATTGGCTTCAGAAATAATAAATAATGGTGACAAACCAAAGTTCATCATCCTCTGCATTGGAATCATCCATCTATTTTAGCCGATCAAACTCCTATAATCTTAACTTTAGGCTTGCGGATTTTTGTGCCCAGCGACTTGTTCTTCACGGCACCGGTCTATTCATTCGATGTATGCCTTTGAATGACTTATGCTCCTCACATTTTGTCGTCAATCAAATCAGAAGACTCGCTTCAAGTCAGTCTACCTTTTGTCTTGATACCATCACGAATGTAGATTGATAGATCATGTCTCATCTACCAAGCAAGGGTATAGGATGTTCTGCCTTGGAATCCATGGATTCATCTTCAGATAAAGATTCTTGCTGAACCGACACTTCATCTTCATCGTTCCCACACCGGAGAAGTTCTCGGTCATGTGAACTGGTCGCTTCAGTTCCACACTCAGATCCGTCAGCCGTCAGCAGAAGACCTTTCCTTGATTCCTTCGTGCGAGGCATCTCCAATCTTTCATTCAGAAAATATACTTTGGGATGTGAACTGTGATCGTCAAAGTTAATATGCAACAAATGAGATTAATAGTGGGAGTGGACCGATGGGGACAACCAGTGGAAATGGCCATCGATTTGCGAGTGGAATATGAGGAATCCTCAGTCCATGAAAGAAGCATTATCGTTTTTCCAAGGCTTTTGGAGGCCAGTCACTCTCAGGGCAGCTCAGCCAGTCACATAGCTCCAGTAATGCTTGCACTCTTCCGTTTCCTCATCCGGTGTGAGCAACAGCTCGTGATTCCTTCCAAAGCATGGCTTTGGAAGTAGATCCGATCACTGTTCTTTGAAAATGAACTCAAATCAATAAAAAATTAGAACTGAACAAGATCAACGATTCCATAGTTCTTAAAGGAATCCATGATTGATCCAACGGCATCTCGTCATGTTGGATGCAGATATGAAACTGTCGAAAGGTGGAAGAGGAAGAACTTGTGGGCAGGAACGAGATCCAAGCCAGATTCCAAGGAGATGGTGCTGATGCGTTGACCGTGAGTTGTCTTCGTCTCTTCGTCCCTCGATTCTCCGTCACTTTCATGGTTCAGTTACCAGTTGTTCTTGAAGCCACCACCACCGTCTAGATATAGTCTATTGCGCACAGCACAGTACAGCAAGGGGAACGGCATGGAGAACGAAGAGAACGGGGTGGAGGGGCGGCCGGCGATGGAGAACCCAAAGAAGGAAGAGGAGGAGGGGAAGGGGGGAGAGGCGGTGTCGGTGGAACGGACGTTCGAGCGGCAGCGGGTGCCGCCGTGGCGGGAGCAACTGACGGCGCGGGCGCTGGCAGTGAGCTTCCTGCTCTCGGTCATGTTCAACGTGATCGTGATGAAGCTGAACCTGACCACCGGCATCATCCCCTCCCTCAACGTCGCCGCCGGCCTCCTCGGCTTCTTCTTCGTCAAGCTCTGGACCAAGGCCCTGGAGCACGCCGGCCTCCTCCGCACCCCCTTCACCCGCCAGGAGAACACCGTCATCCAGACCTCCGTCGTCGCCGCCTACGGCCTCGCCTTCAGCGGTCAGCTCCCTTCTCTTAACCTGTTATCCTGTTGATGTTCGGAGACAAACAGGTTAGCGAAGTCAACAACAATCAAACCGAATCAATGGAATCTGATTCCTTGAATCAAACCATGAACATGAATCTCCATGCTTCTTCATACGATCTTCATGTTCCTCTGCTACCTTTCTAGACTTCGATGCTTGAGTTGCATACAGAGGACCATCATTGCGATGCGCATCTAAAGCTTTTTGCTTGTCTTATATGAACAGGTGGTTTTGGAAGTTACCTTTTTGGGATGAGCTCAAAGATCGCCAACCAGACAACAGAAGCAAATGATTCACAGAACATAAAGGACCCAAAATTAGGGTGGATGATCGGATTCATGTTTGTTGTTAGCTTTCTTGGACTGTTTTCTCTTGTGCCACTCAGAGAGGTGAGTCCAAATCCAGCAATAAACTGTGTTTAACGAGCTCTTCCATGCTGTTTGTAATGCCGCTGCTTGAATCTTGTCGTAGATAATGATCATCGACTACAAGCTGATCTATCCAAGTGGCACCGCAACTGCGTACCTCATCAATGGCTTCCATACTCCTCAGGGTGAAAAGCTGGCCAAGTAACCATCTCGAGAACATATAAATCTTCCCAATTCCTCTGCTGAACACACAACTGATTGATCCTTTGATTCTTAGGAAACAGGTGCGGACATTGGGCAAGTTCTTTGTCTACAGCTTCCTGTGGGGATTCTTCCAGTGGTTCTACACAGCTGGTGATGACTGCGGATTCGAAGCTTTTCCTACCTTCGGCATCAAAGCTTATGCGAACAAGTAACATCCTGTGCCACTGCTCAAGTGCTTGAGATAACTGGATGCAGTGCGTGACTGCGTTGTGTACTCGATGAATTCTCTCAGGTTTTACTTCGATTTCTCTGCTACTTACGTTGGAGTTGGAATGATCTGCCCGTATATAGTGAACGTATCTCTGCTTCTGGGAGCGATCCTTTCATGGGGACTCATGTGGCCTCTCATAAACAACCAGAAGGGCCACTGGTATTCTGCGGATATCCCACCGAGCAGCCTCCATAGCTTGCAAGGTTACAGGGTAAGGTCTCAATTGGGCGCCATCAATCTTCTAACGTCTCTCCTGTTCATCGTTGCCTCCATCGATGCAGGTGTTCTTAGCCGTCGCCTTGATTCTTGGAGATGGCCTCTACAACATCCTCAAGGTCCTGCATCGAACTATATACTCGTTTGTTTCCGCTGCGCGGAAGCGCCCAATGAGCTCTCTTCCCATCTCGGACGGTGGCCGTGCTGTAACGAGTCCGGCAGCTTCGTTCGACGACAAGAGGCGAACCGAGATGTTCGTTAAAGATCAGATCCCGAAGTGGGTGGCATATGTAGGCTACAGCGCCATTGCCATCGTCTCCATAGTTACGATTCCTCACCTCTTTCCTCCGCTCAAGTGGTACCATATCTTGGTCGCCTATGTGTTCGCCCCATTGCTGGCTTTCTGCAACGCCTATGGCTGCGGCCTCACCGATTGGAATCTGGCGTCCACCTACGGCAAGCTTGCCATATTCGTGTTTGGAGCTTGGGCAGGAGCTCACCATGGCGGCGTGCTTGCAGGCCTTGCGGCCTGCGGCGTCATGATGAGCATCGTTGCCACTGCCTCAGACCTCATGCAGGACTTCAAGACCGGATACCTGACACTAGCTTCTCCCAGGTCGATGTTCGTGAGCCAAGTCATCGGCACCGCCATGGGCTGTGTGATCGCGCCGTGCGTTTTCTGGCTCTTCTACAAGGCGTTCGACGACATCGGCATCTCCGGCAGTCAATACCCAGCGCCTTACGCTCTCATCTACCGCAACATGGCGATACTTGGAGTTGATGGCTTCTCCTCGCTCCCGAAACACTGTCTCACCCTCTGCTACACATTCTTCGCGCTCGCCATTGTCATCAACTTGGCAAGAGATACGTGCCCAAAGAAGGTAGCGAGGTTTATACCGATCCCGATGGCCATGGCTATACCGTTCTACATCGGCACATCCTTCGCCATCGACATGTGCTTGGGAAGCGCGATACTGTATGTGTGGGGAAGGATCAACAAGGCCAAAGCAGATGCATTTGGTCCTGCAGTGGCATCTGGCTTGATCTGTGGCGATGGAATATGGAGTCTGCCTCAGGGAGTGCTTGCGCTGGCTCGAGTGAAGCCACCAATATGCATGAAGTTTCTCTCAAGGAAAATGAATAACAAGGTAGACGCTTACATCGAAACCTTGTCATAATTCTCTTGTAGATGGGAGATGATGCAAAGCATTCTATCAGGAATATATATCCACATCATAGAAGTAAAAGGTTACCATGTCTTGAGCTACTTTTGTTTGATGGCTTGTGTTTCTCTGTCTAGTGGAAGTGCTGAGTAGCTCTGTAATTATAGTATGAATAACCTACATGTGATGAGAACATGAGAATGAGCTGTGGTGGTTGCCAGTGCAAAGCTGAAGTTTTCTTTGCCTTGTTGATAAGTTGAGACATATGTATTGGACTTCTTGATAAGCATGGAAAGTTCTCACTGAGAGATTTTATGGATGAAGAGAAGAAACCTCACTGTGAAGAAAGTTCATCTAGTTTTGACTTCACATATTCCCCACATGAAGATTGCAAGCACTACTTCAGCCTTCTAAACCTCAAGTTTGTTTCTGCAGAAGATCAAAGATTGCAAGTACAACAAATCTATCTCTCTCTCTCTCTCTCATGCCAATTTCATTAGCAAAGATTAAAGAATAGTCTCTTATCCCTAGCTTTCCTGATAAACACAGTTTGAATCAAACACAGAACTGGTCCATGGAAATATGGCATGGCATAAATTAGTCAACCTGCATTGAGGATGAGTCATAGATGGGATCAGACTTTGGTGTCAACTTAAAACATTTAGCGTTTCTTTTATCAATATTCAAGAGATTAATTTATATAGACATTTAGTACCTTCTCTTGTAATTTTTCCTCAGAAAAAAATCAGATAATCTGGCAGCAGTTGGCTAACGATCCGATCTAAGATGTTCAGAAGGTTAAGTTTTCTTTATGCTACTGTATTTAAACTAAAGCTTATTTCTAAGTTGATCAGTCATGGCTTTGTATCTGAATAAGAAGTAAAGCTAACATAAGCAACAACCACATTCTTTTTAGGTGCTTTAATCAAGGTTCAAAAATGATGCAAAAATATATATGTATGTTCTAAAGTAGTGATATTTGGACCCTCATATGAAGTAAAAGTTTGGCTTAATTAACCAAGAACAGGAAGTCAAAACAAATCTTGATCACAAGTAGATATAACATATTTACCTTCCAACCTACCTAAGAGTAACCTGTTGTGCAGTTATCTTTGTGCCAAGAAACTCTTCAAACTATGAGAACCGCGGCATCCACCACTTTCTTATTCTTCATCACTCTTTTCTTGATATTATGCACATTGGCAACAGTCTTTTTTATTATCCTTGCTTTTGAAATCTGATCGACGACATGTCTTCAAATGAAACTGCAAAATCATATACGAAGGACCTCATTCTGAACTCTGCTGGTTAAAAATGCTAACGTTCTCACAATTCATCTATCGTATTATCTTGAAGAAAACCATCTATTCTTTGTATTAACAAACCACTTATAGACTGATAAACTTGAGCATGCTCTACATTGCATCCCTTATCTCGAGAAGCCTATGCCACCTTCGGTCATACTCCTTCTTCTCATCAGTAGCTGCAAAGTGAACAAAGACTGAGATAATGAGTGTGATCATCAACTTTCACATCAAATGCATGAAGCTAGTTGGCATGATGATCATTTATGTATCTGAGACATGGTACTTATTTTTCTGAGAACTCAAACTCACATTGCCATATGATTGTAGTCTTCGCACATGATTCTGAGCAGGTGTCCTGCAGTATGTCTCTGTTATTAATGTCATTCATTTCAGGAGATAGGCATTCCAGATTATATAGACGACATTACCTTTGCTGAGGCTGTCAAACGTATCGTATCTTGGATTATTGAATCAAGATCAGCTTCCGAGCCAGGTTTCACATATATAACCTGGTAAACCATTTTCATCAGAATGGATTAGACATAGTGAAACATATAAACATGTATCATACCTAATGCCACACAAATGTGTATAAGAGAAAGGGATCAGAGCATACCGAAGGATCGTTTCCACCAATTTCAGGAAGTTCAAACTTGCTGTTCTTGCTTGAAGGTAGTACCCAAACATCAAATGTGGTATCGATCTGTAAAACGCAATATTATATCTTCTACACAGATTAAATTAATAAAAACTTGTGGCCACCATTGGTAGGTGAGTGTCAATATTGTATTATGGGAGATGTCATAAAGTTTATTTTTAGTACTCATTATGTATGCTAGAAATTTTAACTAGCTTAGTGAAACACATGTTTAAGTTCTTTTTACTCTTTATCTTATCCAAGGGAGTTGCATCTTTAATATTCAATATGATATTAAATGATCAAATGCAGCTTATTAAATTTGTTATTTTATAAATGGTATATCTTATTATATATATATGTCATGTCACTAATAAGTTTGTTCTGTAAATATTGGAGGTTATGACCCAAAAAGAAAGCGATATTTTCCTCTCAGAATAAAGGCATTGTTTTCATCTTTGGGTCATATATGAGTTTGGTAGATCGCCAAAAATCAAATTGTAGTAACCTAGACATTTCTTTTGATATCTTTAAACAATGGTGATGAAGTCGAAAGAAATTTAACTGATACCTCTCTGCAATAGGATGTCAAGCAGCAACTGCATTTTCTGTTGAAGGATGTCATAATTCTTCCAACAATGGAGAAGCCAAAGCTCGCATGCTGAAGCCAAAGATTTGAGAGTTAAAATGCATATAATGGAGATATTATGAACAAAGATACTGGAGTGCCAGCTGAGATGACACTGCCGCAAATGATTAAGCAGGCCAAACATTCCAATATCTCATTCAAGAGAATGTGACCAAGATAATTAGTATATCAACTAAGGTTGATAACAAGGTTGACCAGTGCATGAGGCTCCTCCCTACAAGTAAATAGATTGTTTCTGTAATCCGATACTTGTTCACCAAAGTTAGATAAACTTGTCATGGTGCCAAGCTCTGTGCCAGCTAAGATCGATGAACAATTTTTCATCATCAATTGAAGTGTCGATAGCTTGAAAATCCAATTGTATCATCAAAGTTCACATCTCATGGATATGGAAATCTATCGTCATCTCGTTCATACAGCTGGTTGTCATCTTTGCATTACTCTTCAATGTAGGACCATTAGGAATAAAATGATTGCACATAGATGCCAAAGGAAATCGATTTGGCCGAGTTTTACATGCTAGTTGCTGGGGCAACAAGGTTATCCACCTGTTGATACTGCAGATTTGGTTGAATGCAATCTAACATTGGATGATCTATCGATTCTTAGACATGTCAGACACAATTGTGGGCAAATATTTTACCTTTTGAATGGTAAGCCTAACAAAGACGTCCGCGTCGTCGTGCCCCTCTTCTGCAATGTCCGCCAGCTGAAGCTCTCTGAGCGTGAACATGTACTCGCAGCTCCACTGCCCCTGCCACCTCCCACCCGACGTCGAGATGGTGATCAATCGCCGTGGTGCTCGCGGCGCCGCCTGCGCGTCCCTATTCCTCGAGTGCTGCTGAGGGCAAGGATGACAACCGGATAAATAGACACTCGGTCATATACGCTTCGACTGATGACTGGTAAGAGGTGTTGTTCACCTGGCGAGCTTCGTTTCCACGGGAAGCAGCAGCTGCAGATGCTAGAGAAGCTCCTCTATGGAAGTGGGAGCGAATGGCGAATCGAGTGCTGGGGCAAAGACTTCTGGTGTTGAGGTCAGTGGAGATGGGACGGAGGAGTTGTGAGATGGAGCTGTACGGCTTCGCCATTGAGCAGAGCTCGGTTTGCCGTAACTCAGCAGTGTGAACTGATGGCTTTTAGCTAGCCTTATCTCTTGGCATAAGAGTTCGTGTGGTGCGGAATTACGTCTTCTAATTAGTTCTTTTAGCATTTCCATCCTTTAATTAAAAATATATATATTGATATTTTTTTTTATAATTATTAAAATAAAATATTTAATTTTATTTATCCTAATGTTATCGATTTTATTAACGAAATATATAATACACAATAGCATAAAAATGATTAGTAAAAAAATAATTTTAACGTCTTAATTATATTTTTTTATTATATTCTAATTAAAAAAATTTTATCGACTATTGTGGCGGTAGTAGACGATGATGCCATGTCATCACTGGCAGTGCAACCCGACGACAACAAGGGTTGAGCCCCAAGGTCCTCGAGATGTTCCCCACGCTTGTGTATTATGAGGTTAAAGGGTTGAAGGTAGGGAAGGGGGCGCTCAAGTGTATGGTGTCTCAGCAAATTTGAGGACAACGAGGAGCTCCACCTTCTCCCTCGTTGCAACCACGTCTTTTATTTATATTGTATTGACACCTAGCTTGCCTCTCACGTAACTAACTTATTTTGTCTATCGCACCAATCTCGATGAATAAACCATTGATGAAAACATCGACCTACTACATGTAGCCACTCTTGCTACAGATATGGTGGATCTTCAGCTTAAAACTGTTGCCCCGTCATAAAATCATGTCACCATCATCGTGGACCCACAGTGGTGCTAGCGGAAGAGGAGGAACAAAAGGAGGTAGCCATGGAATTGGTGCAGATTGGAAACTAGAGGTGGGTAACTCGATGGCGATCCGGGTACGATCGACAAAGCTCTCATGGTCTCAATCAATGGGACATTTCCAGGTCCGACCGGTGGACAACGTCAATCGGTACACCCTTCACTTGCCACTCTCCCCCCTCTTCCTCCTTTGGCACTACTATGTATCTATATTGGTAGGAGGCGAGGCATCTGCATGGGCGTTGCCCAGATCATGGGAGCTTCTCCAACTGCCACCTAGATTGTGATCAGGCCACCTACCTTTGGCTTCTAATCCTTGCCAATTCCATGACTACCTCCTTTCACTCCTCTTTCGTTATCATCGTTGTTGGTCCAAGATGATGGTGACATGATCCTATAGCGGGATAGCGATTTCATGCTAAAGACTCGTCGCGTCTATAGTAGGGGTGGCTATAGGTAGAAGGTTGATGTTGTCATCGATGGCTTGCTCTACAAGATTGGTGTGGCAAACGGGGCAAATTACATGGGAGGTGATCCAGGTGTCAATACAATCCAAGTGGAAGACGTGGTTGCAATAAGAGAGGAGGCGGAGCTTTTCGTCATCTTCGAACTCTTTGAGACACATCGCATACTCGAGTGCCCCCTTCCTCACTTTTAATCTCTTAACCTTATAGTACACCAGCGTAGGGAACATCTCGAAGACCTCGGGGCCCAACCCTTGCTATCACCGAGAGCGGGTTACATCGCCCGCGAAGCAATGACACCACTGTCTACCACCACTATAACAGTCGATTAAAAAGTTTTAATTATAATATTAAAATTATATTTTTACCCATCATTTTCATGTCATTCCTATATATGCTATCACATGTTGTATCTTTTACCGATAAAACTAATGACGTTAGGATAAATTAGATTAAATGCTTTATTTTTATAATTATAGATATTTTAATATAAAATTTTAAGTCTAACAATCGAAACAACTATAAAGAATAATATGTAATTAATCTTATGGTATGTATCATGTCAACGTGTGTGGGTGTGCGTGCGAGAGAGAGAGAGAGAGAGAGAGAGAGAGAGAGAGAGAGAGAGCGTGTGTGTGTGTGCGTGTGTGATGCAAAATATCTATCAGCTAGAAGATGAGAAAGGAAAAATAAGCTGCTTGGATGGACGTCATAATAATACATGTGCAGTGAAAGGTTCTTACTGGGATAGGCCTACTTGGATCCACCTGAACCCATGCATCATCAGCACCAAGATGTGACAAATATCTCACTTATTTCCCTGTTTTCAGATTAATTCATCTGCTCATCATTCCTCCTATATTATCTTTCCAGTCTAATATTAAACTTCTAATTCATCCACAGCAACAAGTACAAAAGAACTGATGTCAGTAAACATACTTGGAACACAAGAACAAGCAACAAGAAGCCTACTTAAAATGACCATCAGATCTGTCTAACCTGCAGCTTAAATGACCATACCAGACAAGAAACAGATTCCAGCAAGGCTATCAGATCTGTCTAACCTGCAGCTTAAAATGCTCAACTCCACGATAACGGTCATCAATCTTAGAAAGAAGCAGTGAAGGGACAGAATAGAATAACTTTGCCTCAAACCCATCACTGACCTAAAATCTGGCTCAACAAGTTGAACAAATTGACATGCAAAATTATTCTTTCATTTAGAATGCAATCTATCACCAACTGCGCAGCAGAATTTGCAATCCAATAAGTATTTCATCATTGGTCACAAACCAACAGTTTACATGTAGGTTGGGAGTGTTCAAATGAATGATTTTTGAAGTTCCACTACAGACTCTTGAAACCTATGAAAGCTGGACCATGCTTCTAACAACTCAAATATCAGCCGCAAGGAAATTTGCAGATAGAGATACCTGAAAATAATGAGTACACAACAGTGAGTCTCTAATTAAAAATGGCTGAAAACTTTTCAGATATTTTAAGCAACAAGTTCGTGAAAATGTGGTGTCTACCTTTTCACCAAGTTTGAATGGAGGGAGACCTTTATATGGGCATGTACTACAACGGAATGCATCACCAAGACCACACTGCAAGATTTGGCAAAAGATTAACAACCATCAAAAAGAAAACAGAAAACTCTAGGAATAACCCTATTTTAAGAATGTGAACTTTGTTACTTACGTTGCCACATGCTGATTGAGGATTGTTTATCTGCTCAGAAGTCAGACCCAGCTTCAGCACCTTTGCTTCTTCCTCTGCCCGACCACATGTGCAGTTCCTGCAGGCTTTCTTTGCCTTTCCAACTTCACAATCTCCTACTGCATTAAGTTCATGAATCACTGATCAATATTTAGCTACTGTTGTGTAGCAAAGGGCAATGCCCATAATGTAAAGCATATCTAACCCAGTGGTAACTGTGGTTTCTTCAAGTCCTCCTCAGTTAAAAGACTGTCCTCATCAATTAAATCTGATTCATCATCGATTTGGATCTTTGGAACAGTTTTGGTTGCCTTTTTCAGAGAGAACGATGAGCCCATTGTCCAAGAAGCCTTTTTGCCCTTGATCTGAATCAAATTGTCACAAATTAATAGCAACAACAAACACAACATAAATGCAAGCTGAAGACACCCAGCCAGTCATTTCCCAACTCAATGCTGAACTTTTTCAAGATGTGGCTAGAGACTTAGAGATAATACTATTTTAATCTGTTTGAATTGTGTTAAAAGAATCCATCTTCCCGTGGCTTCATGCAGATTACACAGTGATGAGATTCTACAATTGGCATGTCATTTAATAACACTCTAAAACAGTGATCTTAAACTTTTGGCTTCAAAAAATTCAGATAAATTGCAATTCAGCAAAGGCATTCAATGCAGGGTAATATGTGGCGTAGGGTATCTTAAGGTTAGGCCTTAAATGAATCTTGATTTAATCAAGCATGACATTAACTCTATTCAGATGGTAGTTTCTAATTTTTGCCTCCGTTGGGTGAACCATAATCCCTTTTAAACAGCTACTCGAGGGAAATCCCACTTTGGGTTGCATTCATGAGAGTCATTCTAGTAAGTATAAATTGACTGAAAAATAATGAAATTCATCCAAGCATGGATGTACAATAGCATCTATGTGTATCCATATGTATACATCATATCCATAAGTTATACATCATTATTACAATAAACAAGGATATATGCAAGTTCTTGTCCATGTTGGTATCCATAGTTAACAGGACAAAAAGGATATGATTTTCCAAAATACATGAGTGGCTTTCAAGATAAGAAGTGGTGAAAATTCAAACTCACCGTACAAATGTGTACTTGTTCAAGTGAGAGAAAAGGTTTTGCTTCCAAGGATTGTACTTCTAAGAATCCCGCCATTAGCAACTTGCGTTCAAGCATCGAGCTTGGCTGCAACAAGAGCAACAACATAAATCTTCTTGCAAGGGTTTTAACATCCAGAAAGATGCACACTTCCAATCATTTAAAATAATTCTTACCTTACTTCCAGTCTGCTCAGCAGAAGCCTGTATCACAATAGCTCCACCAGGTTTAAGCAGTCTGCTGAACTCCTCAATCGATTGCTCGCCAACAAGTTCTGGTGCTTTGGACACGGAAACAACTAGATCTACTGAGGAAGACTCAATAGGCAACTTCCCTCCTGTAACACCATTAAACTACCATCATTTACTGTACACTGATCGATGTAACTAATATATGAGTACGGCGTTCTACAGGGCGGTTCAGATCTGGACCAAGCCTCAAATTACGTGAAACAGAGACGACACGAACAAAAATTCAGTCGATTTCAGATAGATCTATTTAAAGAGCGACAAATTTCCCAGGTCATTCATATGTTTCACTCACATTTAAATTCCTTGTCCTATGGATACCAAATTCAAAGTTTTGACAAGGAAAAGGGGGAAACGAGAAGAAGTTACCCAGAGAAGCCGCTTGGGTTATAACACGCACGTCGTGGTCTCGAGCAACCAAATCCATCCCCAAATCCAAGCCACTAAACGCAGACAACACCGCATTGAGAGGGATGGAGACGTCATCCGCCAGCAGAAGCGCACGCTTCCCCGTCGCCGCCATGCCCTGCAATCAAAAACCAAGGTTCAGAAGCCATTAAAATCTAGATCCGTAAGCGAAGAATGCAACGACGCCCTTCAATCAAACCCAGAAAGAAAAAAAAGAAACAAAGATCTGTCGAAGCCAACTTTTAGGGGCAAATCGAGGAGAAATGACTCCGCGATCGACCGGGGAGGGGCGAGAGGGGAAGAACGTACCGCCGAAATCGAAACCCTAAGGGAAATCTCCGAGAGGAATCGACCAGGCGTGCTTCGATCCGGGAATCGAAGATTCAAACTCTGGGAAGACGGGATCGCGTTGGACGGAGACGGCCACAACGAATCGCGTTCTTTTCGAATCGAGTTTTGCTTCGACGCCAATTTATTTACATGATGGTGGCGAAGGCGGTGACCCCATTTGACCAATCTTGGAGGACACGTCACCGGATCCGACGGCTCAGGTCTGACCTAATTAGAGGAGGCACTGATCAGGCCGCCCATTTTCTCCCTTATTTGGCTTATTTATTCGACGCTGACGAAGTCGGTGATGTCGCACGGGATGCACGCGGCAGCCTTCGACGACCATCAGATGGAAGGTCAACAGATCCGACGGTCCAGATCTCACATAAATGAACATTTAGTGCATTCCCTACTCACAAATCCTACGTGTTGCTTTTATGGCAGCTTCTGCTGCTACTTTAGCAAAGGTGACCGACACAGAAGTGCTCCCCTCCATTACCGTTCTGCTCAAAGGTGATCACAAGCTGTAGTTGCTAACAAAAGGTGGTCGGATGACAGGGCCACCGGAATTTGAATGCTTATACGCAGCATATGCTACCGTAAGGTAGAAGAGGGAGAGAGGGAGAGTGTTTCGAGGATAATATAGCTTATGGATAAGGAAGAGTAGCAATACTGTTATGGGCTACTGTTCCAACCCACAACTTCCCCTGCACTTGCCTAACTTCGCTGACCAGCTTCATCACCTCGCCGCCTCTGTCCTCGAGCACCTCGACGACGTTGCCCTCCTCGTCGAAGAGCGAGATCATGGTGAACATCTTCATCCCCGTCATCCCCGCGAGGAAGCTCAGCCTCAGCGGCAGTCTGAAGTATACGCTTCTCAGCCATGGATTGCGGGAGAAGACCTCCTGCGCCCGCGTGCGGCAGCAGTCGATCGCCGCCCAAAACTGCCCCTTCTCCGTGATCCTTATGTTGTCCGGGAACCCTGGCAAGTCCGCAAACACCTCCAACTTGCCAGCTTTGGGTCCTTCCATCCAAAGCCTCATTATCCTGCACCACATGCAGGTGTATATAAGCTCATGCAGGTATGCCATGGGCAATCGCATGAGAGAGGGACTTGCCTGCAATTGGTGGTCTCGGTGAAGAGAAGAAAGGTTTGATCCTTGGATAGCTGCACCCCATTGGGAAATGCTAAGCCTCTCAAAACGACATGAGTAGCTCCAGAAGCTGGGTCGTACCTCAGAAGCCTTCCTGTGGCTTCTCCTTCCAGTAATATGAAGAAGTGATCACTGCATGCCGACGTATCCCACCAGTGAGAGCGTTGCAAACAAGGGGAAGACGAAGGCCAAACACCCCTCACCTTCTGCTGTATCTCGAGCTGGTGTCGGTGAAGAAGATGGACCCGTTGCGGTGGACATCCAAGTCGTTGGCAAAGAGAACAGGTCTCCCTTGCACATGAGTCGATAGAAGAGTGGCAACGCCTCCATGGTGGCCAACGGCGGCGAGCCCCAAGTAAGCGTCGGCGATATAGAGCTTCCCGGACGTCTTGTCGAACCGCAGACCGAGTGGTCGACCGCAGAGCTTCTCGTGCTTGTGCTGCTTCGCCGTCGTCGACTCCACACCATTAGCGCACACTTTCTCCGACCTTTCGTGCGTACGTATGGCGTTCGGTGTTACTGTGAGGCTCGATTCAAGCAGCTAAAAGGAGCAGAGAAGGTATACCAGTTAGGGCTAACGAGAGCAAAGGTCTTCCACCGGATGGACTCGCCCATCCACCGGACGACGCGGCCGTCGGCCAAGCCGGCGTACGGGCCTCGTCCCTGGGGATCGAACTCGAGCGACTCAGGGCCGAACACCTCGTCGACGAACTCCAGCTTCCCGAACCGGAGTCTGCTTCGACAATCTCGAGGCCAGCGCTGCATGACCTGGTCGTAGGGCGCGATGTTGTGCTTCACCGGCCGGTAGTCGTGCCCCCCCAGCGGACCCAAATGGAAGGGGTCCATTAAGACGAGGCCGAATGCCAAGGCCAGGAGGAAGAGCCATGGCCGCGGCAGCAGGCCATCTTCTTTCCGCAGGGCTTTCTTCTCCATTTAAGCTGAGAAGACAGTGAGAGAGAAAGAGACGGAGGTTTATAAAGCAGTGGACCGAGTGCAGATGCATGCATGGCTTTGTTTGAGCATGAGGTTTGTGTGAATCGGTGATTGTTTGAGGTTTGGTTGTGCATGCTTTTGACCTGCTACCATTTCCTCCATCAGTAATGCATAGATTGAGCTTCAAAATATGTGCAATTTTCTCTTGATTAAGTTGTAATAATACAAACACCTAATAAGAGGAGCAAAAATTGAGTTGCATTGTGGTCACCTGAATTCCCTCCCTTGATCATTTGATGCCTTTTGTCTACACTTTCCACAAACACAATTTAAGCTTCTATCACTTGTGGACACTTTGGGATCTTGAAACAGCCATTCCTGAGAAGCATGCAATTATGGTGCAACAAATGGCCATGGTAATACAAACCTTCCAAATTACAACCCCAAAAAAAGCCATCTTTTGCTCATTTTAGGACTGAAAGGATATGATAATTATGGTGCCTTTGTCATAATTAATGACCTGGTCTTCACTTCTTTGATCAAGGTATGGATTTGAACAGCTTAACACTGCAAAATGCAGACAAGCTATTTGAATTCCTCTGCTACTCCCCATCACGATACATGTGCCATTTCTGGTATCTCTGATGACCACATAGTACAGGTCTAAGTCGAGGAGCGGATGTGCAGTGCAAACAACAGCACCCGCTTAATTGTGTCACACAAGAGCTACATGACCTGAGAAGAGGAAGGAAAAAGAAAAAAAGAACTGAATCAACTTTGGATGTCGAATTGGTTGGGACTGAAACAACTATGCGGTGCTTAAAAAAAAAAAATTTAACCGAACAAGATATAAGGTAGTAGCAGGTGCTTACAAAAAGAGCCGGTTGCAATCAATATTTGCACAGTTGCGATGCCTGAATTCAAGAAACTCTGATCCACATATGTAGCATCTTGCAAATGTATTGTTTTTGTGCACCATATTAGGTCTTGCAGCGGCATTGGTGTTGGCTCCTGGTTTGTAGGTAGAAGGTGGTAAGGACAGACGCCCATCAAAAACAAACAGGTTCCCAACCCATTCAGCTGAACCTTCATTCTTGAGATAATTAGAGACACCCCCGCTTAATGTGTACAAGTTTTGGAAACCCTTTTGTCTGGCATGTGAAAATTTTGGAAAGTCAGTTAAGAAAATTAAGATATTTTCTACTAGAGTGAATCTGATAACAAAGGTAAGGCTTATTCCCATGAATAAGCTAAAATTTTCAGGAAAAGAAAACAACCTAAGAATTGTGGAATACACATCACATCTTATGCCACCTGTGCAGTACATCAGTATATCAGTATGTTCCTTGTCAATTCCAGCTAAAGGATCTGAAGAGGCTACCTGGATTTCGAAGACCAGATGGCGCAAAGTGAGTTAGAAAAAAAGTGTAGATTTATCAACAGGACAAAAATCAGTAGTCATGTAAGATTCATTCCTACACATCTCACAGAAAGCAAACTGGCTAAAACAGCAAAAGAGCTTCATTACCATAACAGGATAATTAAATAGGCTAGAACACAAGCACAGTTTACCAACTATGCTAGAAAGTGTGCAACTTAGATGCAATGGATGGTTGTGAATATCTTTTACATGGATATTTTGTCTGAAGACGGTGTAAATCCATGTGACATATCAAAATGGTAAAATTGCTACTTATGTAGTGATCAAACCTGGTTCTCTATCAAGGCCAAATTCTGATTAAATTGTTTTAAGGTGCACTTGACTAGAGGCAAATTTGTATCTCCAAATCATATGCCCACTTTGGAGGCAGATTTTAGAAATTTGATCAAATAAGTTATTCAGTGACAGTAATTCTCTATGAAACTAGCTGGCAACTAGAGAAAGTAGATTTGTTGAGCTAGAAGAAACATATATAGCATGTCTATCAATGGAGCCCATGAGTAGTGTATTTTAATATAATGTGTATTGAGATAACACAAGATTGAAAGTTGATTCAGATAATAACACAACAATCAAATTATAACAGAATACAAAATTAAAGGAACCACCAGGGCCATTAAATGCTAAAAGGCACTTACTGCCAAGGTGAGAAAATGAGAAAGGGCGAAAAAAATCATCAGGAATCTTTTTTACTTTTCTCAAAGAGGCCATGAATTACTAAAATATAGCTAAAGTTTGTGGAGAAGATAACTAGCTAAAAAATTTCAGTAATAGGATTTCTTAAAATGTCCTAGTTCATAGAAAGAGAAACTCTTTATTTTCTTTTCCTTTCATTTACTTTCAATTTTCTCTTGCCCTAGAATCTAGATAGAGACCTAGACTGGAAGATTAAAAGGCCAGTTATCAAGGTAATAATAATAATTATATTTAATAAGAAGACGCGGGGATTCTCATTATCCAATTTGCATTGTTCTTGGGTACTGATGGTGCAACTAGCAAAGCAAGTTCAAGATTTGAAAATGTTCAAGCTAGAAGATAAGGCAACGAATAGTCATAAACAATGAGCTAGATGAGATGATTCATGTAAGCAATCTTGAGTTGAACTAGTATAAAATTTCTCCTACATGTAAATTGAAGAACTATAAAGTAAGAAGAGAAGTTTTAGCTGAATGGTAATGAAACCTCTTGTTCTGAAAGCCCAAAGGAGGTGCTCCTAAAACAATCCACGTTAGGTCTTTGTGCTCCTTGAAAATGTCCAACATCCCATTCATAGCCTACAAAAAGAGAATATGAAGTAGTATTTTACTTTTGTGCAACATACAAAAAGTTTGAATTATATATATATAAATAAGACTCATCCTGAAAATTCAAGTATTAAATGTACATAGAAGAAAATAAACTTTTTAATGGTTTAGGCCCTCTCTACAAGATGTTCACATCTCAAGAAGTTGTTGTCTAAATAATGGCTAGGCTATTTCTAGTAGGCAGCGTATGCCTCTAACAACTCTCCCAAAACTAAAAGAGTGAGAGAGAGAGAGAGAGAGAGAGAGAGAGAGAGAAGAAGAAGAAGAAGATACTAAAGCCTAAAACCAATGGTTTTATTTACATATTGGTGCTAAATAATTTGTGTTTGGATCTACCATAGGTGAACATTGTTAGGTTGCAGATAGGGACTCCCACCATATTGGTATGTTGCAAGAAGCAACTATAAACTCTTCCATACCTTTCACTGTTTAGGATAAGCATGTGGAAATTGTTTACTCAATATCACACTTCACTTAGGCCCTCATACTTTGGAACTCACATTTTTTGTGAAAAGAAACATGACGTCCATTTACATCGACACATAATCAAATTATTCGAAGTTAGCAGAACTAGGAATAAAATTACCATTTCTCACATCCAGCAGTAGACATTTCCTATCAGAGACCTGCCCGTCTGACTCACGTGTTGGTCTGCTGACATTGTTCACGGATAGCAATCTTTTTCTCCAATCAGATGGAGTCAGTGGGTAAGCTCGCATAGAAGGATCTACCAAAGGAAGGTGAGAAACACCTCCTTCCAACTGAAGAAAATATTAGAGCAAAGAAAAAGTGGTCAATTCCATACATAATATGGCATGAAAGACAGCCTACTACAATCACAATTTGAACTTCTATAACATCACTGTAGGAGTTTTTGTACAAAAACAAGCAGAGATTTCATTCATTAGGTGGTGGCTACATGAAGAAGTTGGCTCTGCAAATTTAATATGCAGAGCAACGAGATACTCATTCTTGATGTTTAAATAGTCAAGTTACTCAGAATAATGAACGGTGCAGTCAAATTGCCTAGTAGTACAAATTTAACCATAACATAAAGCAATAATTTTTTACTTTGATAACAGGAAAATGGAGGTACATGACATACTTTTACATCAAGGGTTTACATTTTAGCAGAACGCTTATCGGCAGTTTGCATGCTACAACATAGGGCATGCTGAGACAAGTGTCCCTCAGGGAAAACAAAAACAGAAAAAGAGAAGAAAGAAAGCAGAAGCTATATTTTACGTACATATAAGTTGACTATCACATCTAAATCAAACATGAGGCTCCAAATTGAAGATTAACTCTGTTTGCAGACATCCAAAATAATCGGAAACCAAACATTCATGTGATTTGGATATATTCTGTGTCTTCATAAAAGCAACACAAAATGCAGGTCTCAAAAATTCAAGAGCATACGGCTCAACCCCAGACACAGAGGACACATATATATCTTTTCTGTATAACAATTTAAATTTACATGCAAAAGCCAGAACTGCACTATAGCAAATAAGGCCATAGCATGATAATAGTAAATATGGCTTGCCTGTACAAGTGAGGGTTTATACCGCAGTTTCAACCGTGGAAAAGCATGCCCATGAGAAGCTGCTGAAACCTGGACCAGAATATCTGAAAACCTCTGATCCTCCTTAACCCAATCTGCATAGGCCAGAGCATCTTCATTTGGACCACTATACTGAAATAATAACAATAAAAACCAAGTATTATTATTGTTAAGCGAAAAAATCCAATATTCATAAAGCTATGTCATTAATATATGCCTTAATACTCTTCCTCGTATAACAAATATCATCTGAAATTACAACGCTCCCAACAACTTGTATGCACGACGATGGTATAAGCATTGCTTAACATCAGATCTCCTTCTTTAGATCAACAATGCATCAGACACATTTAATCGATTACAAGAGTAAAACCTTTTTTATAGGTCTTAAAATTGTTACAGGAGTGAATATTAAATTTTAAGAAAGTAAAGACTGGAGAATGTGCACAAAACTAATATTTTTTGTTAATCACTCTTTCAAAATTAAAGGATAAAAAATGTCCCGTAATTACATCTCAAGCTGTCAAAAAATCTAAGATAATTGCACCTGTGCATTAATCCCTTGCTCATTGACGTATATGCGACCATGAATATCCCGTCCCTAGTACCATAAACATCAACATAAATTAGGATCATTGTTCAAGTCGTTTAAATGCATAACGTAGCAAGTGATCTCTCTACATAATGATAGAATCAACACAAAATAAGTCATGTCAAGACAAATTCTTTGCCATATAACAAGATGATACATGGCTAATATTGGAACAAAACCCTTAAAAGACTTTACTTTATTGTGGGCAAATACCATGCTAATTCCTCAAAAATGGAAAGCAGAAACAAAAATCAGTGTAACGCAAAGATAAAACGATCAAGTAGTATTGATAATGACCTAGACCTGGAGGAAGGCGAGGTGCCTGGCGACCTCAGCCTGAGGGTTTTCGATGACGACGAACTTATAGAAGCTGACGACCACGAAATCGTCCCCTCTTCCGGCGTCTGGCTCCTGATCGGGGCTACGGCGGGAGGCGACGACCCCCTTGGCTCTTGATGCCGGTCGTATAGGAAAGAAGCGAGGGAAGGAGAAAGAAGAGAAGGAGGAGGAAGAAGAGCAAAAGAAGGGAGACACAAACGGCAGGCGGCGGAGGGGCCGCACGGGGCACGGAAGGAGCGGCGCGACGCGGCCGCATGCCATCGCCATTCCGCTCGACCCTCGTTTCCGTTGGTCGAAAGTGCAAAGAAGGCGTGCCTTATCTACGACGGACACACACCATTCCTTTAAACTTTGTGCGGACATTTCCTCGAACACCTTTGCCACTTACAATTCTACTGTACCGTTTGCGTTGCTTAGCGGGCAGCGCTTTTTGTTACCCGTTATACCCGACCCGTTAATTCAGGATCCGCTCCAAATAAAAGAGAGGAGCTCGAATTAAGTCCCAATATTAACTCTTAAGTAGTTAGTCTAATTTAAATATCCTAAAATGTCACATAATAATAATAATAATAATAATAATAATAATAATAATAATAATAATAATAATGGGTTGATTCATCAAGTGATCTTTTCTCCCTCATTGTTTTTAAATTATATTTTATGATCCAAATATTAAAAAAAAAATCCTACTAATTTTAGGCTCATAATCAAAATTAGATCATAATTTGAACATTATTCATGCACACATCACTTAGTTTTCTGAGTCCTGAGGCTGTTTTTTGACATGTAATCCTAAAATTACGTAAGGCTTAGATCATTCTAAGTTTATCTTTAAGAAAGTCTTGCTTTAGTTTGGCTTCAGATTTTACATTAATTCTATACCTTTGTGACTCAAATTTGTTTAAGATAAGTGTTCTAATCTCATCCCACATAAATCTTGATCTCAACTTTTTATCGAAGAAGATATGACAAATTTAGAGGACTAAAATTTTATTTCAAGGAGATTGTAACATCCCTTATTTTTTAAAATTTTGTAAGGATCTATTTATAATATAGGGACTTAAATATAAATATTAAAAATAAGATATGATTTATGAAAGATTCATATTAGATTTAGAAAAAAAGAAAAATGATGGATATGTGTCACTAGCTAACCTAAGGTTGGTGTCACATATATTTGTTCTAAGGATGACACTTATATTTGTACTAAGGATGTCATTAACTAACTTATGGTTGATGACACCTAAGCCAGTATGCTTGCCACTTTGTAATCCTTATAGAAGAAATTTCTTTAGTAGTTGCTAATACCTTAATTATATATTTAGTTGGTTTACATTTTCAATCTTTTTTTAAAAATATTTTTGGATGAAAATTATGTTTGGATGTTTAGATGTGTATCTTTCATTGATTTAATCCTCCACTGTTCTCCAAACATTATTTTCTGATACTAACTCTCAAGTTCTTCATCCTTTTGAGTTCAGCCCATCAGGAGCCTTTCTACATGAGCTTTTTCTTTCATATTTATTTGAATTGGATCCAACACACAAGAAGATATTTTTTTTCCTTTTTGTACAATAAAAGGATCTTGATTGTCACCTTAATATAATCATCCATGTGTGGGATTTCATCATTGGATAATTAGGTATAGAGCAACTTGTGAGCTATATTTTTTTATCAGATTCCCTCAAAATATTAGTGTTCTTTGTT